>NC_056736.1:326749703-326847203 GCF_019279795.1 Protopterus annectens
AGGGGACTGGGTATGTGTGAGCATACTGACTGTGTGCAAGGACACTGGTGGAGGAAGTGGGATGTCAACCCATGGGACAGATTCAGCCCCCAACAACCCCACCTGTGCCTCACTATGGCTACCATCATCATCAGAGTCTGATGAGACACTGACATCAAGTTGTGAAAGGGACAGACAACAACCCCCATGTTCACATGTGAGGAGGAAGACAAAATAAGTGCATTACTACCTGGACTATGATGTATGGTAATCCACACACATACACCTACAGGTGAAGAGACACAACAGCATTACACATACCACATCTTATTTCTGATCCCATGCACATCACCCAAGCAGACTACAACATTCACTGACAAGGCAGACTCTTTATAGCATGCACTGCAGCTATGTCTGGTTAATGTTGCTAGTACTAAATACCTGTGTGATAAGCAATATGTCAGTGTATGTGATAGACCTACACCTAAAAGGCAGTGCTCTGATCTTGAGCATATTATGCCAGTTCTAGTATCACTGCCTCAGGTATGTCCCATTTCCATATTGTGTGTAAAGAGGCATCTGTGTATGATTGCCTCCTATATGGTGGACTGTCTAGACCTTCTCAAAAATAAGTGCAAGTGTGTTACTGTTCCTGCAAATACACAGCTGTGATTACCCATTCAATGCATGTTAGTTAACCCCTCCAAAATTGAACATACAAGTATTGTACTCTGGCTAAGCATAACAGTTGTGGCTAGGGCAAAATGTCAGCTGTTAACATTCGTAGGGTATATATGATCCATCCAGCAACAGTATCACACTTATCAGGTACAAAACCTGGACTCCAGCCATACCTGATGTGCCTATGGAAATGTGAGGGAGAGGTATTGCCAGCAATATCAAATGTGACATTGTTACAGGGTAATATGTGTGTATATCAATATGTACAGTAGCTAATGTAATACTATCTACATTACTGACATTCTGAGTATGTGTGCACAACTGTATGGTAAGCCAAACCAGCCCCCCAGTGCAGATAGACCCAGCACTCGTGTATTGGTATGCAGAGGCTGCCGCATTGACTGAGACAGTATTACAGTGATGAACACAGGAAGCTTACCTGGATGCTCCTCTGCTGTGGATGTTGTGGCACCCACCTCCATGATGTACTGGGTGATGGTTGCTTGGAACGTGGTGGTTGTCCCCAGGTTTGCCAGGAATTCCTCTGTGGCCAAGAGTGGTTGTTTTGCTGCAGGCCCTCCACCAGTGACAGCACGGTCTCTGGTCCCAGCGGCAGCCCTTTGCCACGCAGCATTGACCATATCTGTTGCCCAGTGTCAGACCTGCCCGAAGGTACTCTCCAGTATGCTGCTGTTGACTGCTGTGACAAGGTCATCCCACAGTGCTGCACATTGGTCACGATGCTGGCAAGTCCTGGACAGCTGAATATTGTGATGCAGTCTGAGGCCATCCAGGATGACATTATTTTCAGCCTCTGAAAATGGTGGGTGCCTCCCTTGATACATCCTTTCTGAAAGACAACAAGAAGGGAACACATCACAGGATCATTTACATTGATATCCGCTATGTACAAACCTTGCACATACAAATTGGCCTGCACTGTCCATTGCTATCTCCCCCACCATACCCCACAGTCTATCAACACACTATGTATGCTGCTATCACCAACATAATAGCAATACCAGTAATGTCCCTGTGTGCCGTGACAGAGTGTGCTGTATGTCTCCACATCCATCAATGCCGTCTACTGTCTACTGCGGTGTGTCCTCTGTGGGCAAGGTGCCACAGCTATGTCCTACGGTCACTGTCAGACACATAGGTATGTGTTATTACAACTATATGGGGACAGTTCAGCAAAGTCAGTGTGCCACAATGACAGACAGCAATGCAAACCTGCTGTAGTATATCCTCCCTGTAAGCATCATACCTCGCCAGTACACAGATGTTTGCTGAATGTGTGTGTGTGTGTGTCTGATATATGTGGTCCATTTGGCACAAACTTGTGGATGTCTGGCAAGTGGTTGGCCAATAATTAGGTTCATAGGTGTGTACTAGGCTAATAGCCCTGGAGCCTTTACAAGCCTAGCCCAAAAAAAAAATTGCCCAGGCACCGTGCCACCTGAGGTTAGTTCACAGTTCCCCTATCCATTATGTCTACTGGAGTGATCCCTTGGGGTGAACTTTCTGCTACCCTTCCACTCGTCAAGATTTCTTTTGAAGGCCAGTGAGGTGCTCTGCTTGACATGAATGGGAACTTATTCCAGACTATGGGTAGTCTTTGGGAAATGAACCTGTCCCTCCAGCATGTTCTGTTAATTGTGGTAATGAGGTTGTGATCTCTAGAGCATATGGCATGGGGGGATTGGGATTTCCTTTAAGTGTAGCATTTCAAGTAGGGCTAGATCGGACATGGCTTTGTAACTCAAGCAGAGATCACCTCTAAGTAGACAATAAGAGACTGAAAACAGCTGAAGTTTCTCAAGTCTGTCCATGTAGTACATGTGTTTAAGGCCTAGGATCTTTTTTGTGAGGTACTTTTGTGGCCTCTCCAGCTGTTGCAGGTGTCTAGTCAGGTACATGCCAAATGGGATGTTATATTTGATGATTGGTCTAATGAGGGACGAAAAGAAAGGGATGATGACCTTTTTCTTCCTGGATGCAAAACTTTTGGTTATAAGATGTGTCACGTAGAAGGACTTTCTGACCACAGTGGCAATGTGGTGGTCAAAGGTAAGGTGGCTGTCGACTTGGGTGCCCAGATATCTTATGGCCCCTTTAGTGTTCAGTGGGCTCCCATCAACATGGTAATTTGTGGGAACTGAGTTTTTTCCATAAGGGATGATATCACATTTTTTTGGCATTAAGCTTCAAGCCATGGTTACGATACCAGTCATTGTTCTCAGAGAGGCCATTTTATAGGATGTCTGCATCACTCAGGGAGCTGATAATTACTCCTAGCTTGCAGTCATCAGCAAATTTGGTCATCCAGCGTCTTTCTGTGTTGGCCTAGATTTCTGAGAAGTAGAAGCCAAACAGGAGAGGGCCGAGGACCGAGCCATGTGGGACTCTACTTGTGACGGGTCAACAGTCTGAATTGGAATCCACAACTTTCACTCTGTGGATCCTGTCTGTGAGCCAATTTGACACCCATCTAGTGATGTAAGGGTTGATGCCTAGTTTGCAGGGTTTCTCAATGATACTTGAGTGGGGAATGTTATCAAACGCCTTGGCCAGGTAGAGGTAGGCTGTATGCACTGTCTTACCCTCATCCACAGCCTTTGTGATTGCCTTGAAAAAGTCAACCAGGTTCAGTAGGCAGGGTATACTCTTGACAAAGCCAAACTGTGTGGGGTCAAGAGTTTGGCGATTGCCTTTATCTTTCTTAAGCAGGTCCATGATGCTGCACTCAATAGCTTTGCATACCAGAGTTGTCAGGCTAATGGGACAATAGTTACCAGGGTCTGCAGTTGCTCCCCCTTTATGGAGCAGAATGACTGTAGCAGTGCACCATTTGTTAGGGACATAGCCTGAGGTAAAACTCTGATTGAACAGGGCAAACAGATGTGATGCCAGTTCATTTTGTAACTCATGTAGGATGCAGCCAGGGATATTATCAGGTTCCATGGATGCTGTATTCTTGGTTTTGGACAATGCAGCTTTTACCTTTGCCAAAGAAATAGTGAGTAGCAGGCTTTCTTCTGGTATTGCAAAAGGGCTCTTGGGAGGGAGAGAGGGGTAAAGTTGCCACTGAATCTGTCAGCCAGTATATTGGCTATATCTGTTGGCTCAGTATAGGAGGTGCCATTGTGCAATAACTCCCCAGCACTACCAGGTTATACCTCATACCATGCTTTTTGGCCCCAAAACTTGGACCGAACCACAAAAGGAGGGGGAGTATCGATATTCATCAAAGATACCCACACCTCCAGGTTGGTGGCAAAGCACGAAGCATCAGAGACTATCCATGTGCAACTAACAGTGGGTAAAACTGCCTTCCAGTTTATAGCCTGCTACAGACCACCCTCCCAAACCCAGGAACCCCACTCGGCCTTCCTGAGAACACTGGAAAATATGAAGGTCTCTCCAAACACCATTATATTGGGCGACTTCAACTACCCAAACATAGACTGGGAGCATTACTCTAGCTCCAACACTAGCCCAAAGGTTCTAGAATTTATAAACTCAAATGCTATGGAACAACTTGTTACCACTCCCACAAGGGAAAACATACTGGACCTGATCATCACCAACATGGGGACTCTATGCTCCAGACCAGAAGTGTATCCCTCACTGGTAAGATCAGACCATAAACTAATCTCACTGGATATTCACATCCGACCCCACCCCTGCCCAGAAAACAACAGTGAAAAACTTCTCTAAAGCAAATTTTACACTCCTCAAAACTGAGGTGGAATCCTTCAAAGCCCGGGCCTGTGGAAAATACAGCCCAGACCGCAGAATCCTTTATAAATGCATTCTATGAACACCTTCAGGAATGCATGGATCATGCGATCCCAAATAAAACCAAGACCCAATCCTCCAAAGGCAGGCGTCCTGTCTGGTGGACCCCAGCCATAAACAAACTATACAATAGAAGGAGGAAGCTACTAAATGATAAAGCAAAATCCCAAAAGGGAAGGCATCACTGATCAGTATTAGCAAAACTACGGGCACATAAAATTGTCTAAGGCCAGCTTCAGAGAAAAATTGCACAGGACACTAAGGATAATCACAAGGCTTTCTTTAGTTATGTTAGGAACCTGGGTGGTAATTCCCAGATATGCTCAGAATTAGTCCAAAATGACAAAATACACGAACCCACAGACATTGCCAACATCCTAGCTGACAGGTTCAGCAAACTTCTCCTCCCACCAAAAGGGCAAATATCTATCCCAGCAGAGTGCTGCCCCTGACATCTCAGATGCTCAGGTAGAGCCGCCTCCAAAGCAAAAACACAGCATCAATGGGACCAGATGGTGTCCCAGGCTCCCTACATGAACTCAAAGAAGAGCTAAACCCAAACATAAAACTACTGTTCAATCTCAGCCTTACTACAGGATATGTGCCCAAAGAGTGGCGTGCAGCAACAGTGGTCCCTCTCCAAAGGTGGTGCCTCAACGGATCCTGGAAACTATCGCCCATAAGCCTGACTAGCTTGGTCTGCAAAGCTATGGAAAGGATCATCATGGACCTCATAAATAAAGATATTGGGGACCTACAAACACTGGATCCTACCCAGTTCGGCTTTGTTAAGGGCAGATCCTGCCTCTTAAACCTGGTTGATTTCTTTGAAACAGTCACCAAGGCCATTGACGAGGGAAGGTGGTCCACACAGCCTACCTGGACCTCTTAAAAGCCTTCAATACAATACCCCACTCGGGCATTATAGATAAGCTCACCAGCTTAAATATAAACCCTATGTCACTAGATGGATTGCAAACTGGCTCAAGGACAGAACCCACATGGTTAGAATTGCTGGAGCCATGTCAGACTCCAAACCAGTTACAAGTGGTGTCCCACAAGGCTCAGTCCTGGGACCTCTCTTGTTCGGTATATATTTCTCGGAGGTACAGGCCAACACGGAAGGACTGTGGCTGACCAAGTTTGCAGATGACTGCAAACTGTGTGCCATAATCGACTCTCCAGCCGACACAAGCATCCTCCAAAAGGGCCTCATAGAAACAGACAACTGGTGCCAGAGCCATGGCCTCAAGCTAAATGCCAAAAGTGTATAGTCATCCCCTTTGGCAAAACAAAGTGCCCACAAATTACCACATAGGTGGAAATCCATTAAGTACAGAAGAAGTAATTAGGGACCTGGGGACCCAAGTTGATAGCAATCTCTCATTTGACAACCACGTGGCCAAAGTGGTTAGAAAAACATTTTATATAGCCCACCTAATCATGAAGGGATTCACATCTAGATCAGGGGAGGTCATCGTGCCTCTTTACTCATCCCTCATCAGGCCCATAATTGAGTACAATGCCCCTTTTGGGATGTACCTTACCAGACACCTGCAGCAACTGGAAAGACCCCAAAAGTACCTCACCAAGAGGATCAAAGGGCTCAAACAGATGCCATATGCTGACCGGTTAAAGAAACTCCAGCTCTACTCAGTGGCATACCGCCTGTTCAGAGGAGATCTGTGCCTGACGTATAAAGCCATGTCCAACCCGGAATTAATGGACATGCTGCACCTCAGAAAATCCAAATCCCATCGAGCCACGCTCAAGAGACTTGAACCTCAGCACTGAAATAAATAGGACATGCTGGAGGGACAGATTCATAACCCAGAGGCTCCCTTCACTCTGGAATAAAATCCCAGTCCAGGTTAGGCAGAGTCCCTCATTGACTCTCTTCAAGAGGAATCTTGATGAGTGGATGGGAGATCGTAGGTTTACCCCGGGTATCACTTCTGTGTCACTGTTAGATAGAGACACAGTATACTAACCTCGAAAAAGGGCATAGCAAAATAAATTTAAAATGGGTGGCGAAAGCCAAACACATTCTGGCTAGACTTATAAATGCCCTAGGGCAGATAGCCTAGTATGAACCTATGAACCTATGAACTCAGAGGTTTTTGATATTGCTATAGAAAGATTTGTGGTTGTTTTTGGTGTCAACCGTAATTCTGTCTTCATAGCTGGCTTTAGAGGATTTGATAAGGAATCTCAGCTTTTTGTTGTACTGATAAGGGAGGTTTTCCAGTCTTGTGACTTTATTTTTTCTGCAACAGTTTCTTCCTCCTGTTTTAGTGTTTATTGATGGCTGGAAACTACCAGATTGGCTTTTTTTTTTGGAGGAGAGTGTCTTAGTTCTATTTGGTATGTAAAGGTTCATGCATTTGTGTACATGCTGGTACAGGGCATTGTTGTATGATTATGCAGTCGTACAGCTATTTTCCATTGGCATGGATGTCGAAAAGTTAGCCACCTCTGTTTTTAGGAGTCCAACATTGGCTTTACAGAAGTTTTTCAGGGTAGTCTCCTTAGCAAGGGTTGTACGTGAGATGGAGCTTTCCATGGTGATTAGCTTGTGGTCGGACTTAACCAGGGAGGAATTGACTATAGGTGTTGATTAATGGTCTCCCATGTTGGTGATAACCAGGTCAAGGATGTTGCTTCCTCTAGTGGGGGTCAGAATGAGCTGGTCTAGGGCATTGGAATTGATAAATTCCAGAAAGCGTTGGGCCTGTACATTGGTACTTGAATAGTTTTTCCAGTTGATGGAAGGGTGGTTGAAGTCACTGAGTATGAGAGTATTGGGTTGGACCCTGATAGACTCCAGGGTGTTTAGGAACTTGGAGTGAGAGTCTAGGGACATGTTTGGGGTTCTGTAGCAGGCTTACCCAGTGTTAGTTGTACCTGAAGTGTCTCGGATGCATTATGCTGGGCTACCAGTCTAGAGGTATGCGTATCCTTTAATATATGGAGACACCACTGTTGGAGCTTTTAGGTATATTCTGCAGCTGAAAGGTATGGAATGAGTTGTAGCCTGGGAGTGCAGGGTTGTTTTCTGCCTCTTTAAACCCGGTCTCCGTTACAACACAGATGTCGATATTCTCCATTTTGAGGAGAGCTTCGAGTGAGTGCATCCTGTGATTTAGACTTCTAGCATTGAGCAGCATGATCCTCAGATTGCATTTGTTTGTAGCTGTTATGGTGGAATTTTGGTCTTTAGAACACTGTCTAAAAAGGAACTCTAGGGGTGGCAAGAGCTATAGCCAGTACCTGGAATCCCACGAGTGACAGATTCAGGCCATCTCTGGCAAAGCATCTAGATCTGCCTATCATGTCGTCCCAGGCAGACAGATACTGGATCTCCTTAGAATGACACCAGAAACTTAACCAATTGTTGAAGTCAATCATTTTCTGCTCGTACTGTGGTATCATTCGGGGTTATAGTAGAATACTGCTCAGGGCTAGGGTTATACCTGCCTGAGCCACATAATTCAAGAGTTCCATCACATCTCTTTTCATGTAGTCCAGGGAGGTACATCTCAGGTCATTCGCACCCACCTGGACAATGATTGAGTCATATTTGCACTTGTTGTGGAATGACCTGAGTGCATGTGTTATCTGGTGGATCCTGGCATCTGATCGACATCTGATTGTCACCTTCTCCTTGTTCAGCCTAGTGAGTGGGACATCAGTGTGCCTCACAATTGAGTCTCCTTTGATAACTACATTGGGCAAAGTGTTTTGCCTTAAGGGCTTAGGTTTAGGGGAACACTGTGGTTGAGAGCTATGTGTTCTGGGGTTGGTGTTGTGTTGTGGTGATAGCGTGCATCTCTGTCTTAGGGTCCCTGTTGTTTGGGTAAGTTTTTATTGAGGATCTCCGTGAAGGTGGGTGTATGATTTGTGTTTCTACGTGTGGGTTGTGATGGCTGGTGTTTTGGAGGGCTGTTTGTTCTATGTAGTGAGTTGAAGGTGTTGACCTTCTCCTCTTGACCAGCTAGTCCGGTCTTGGTTGGAGTGTGCACTGCTTCCAGTTTGGTGATATAAGTGCATCTCTCACATGTATGAGTGTTGACAGATAAGAGGAGAGGGTTGTCTGTGTACATTAGACAGTTGCCACACTGTCTCAGAATACCCAGGTCCACCAGGTTAGCAGAAGAAAGCACAGGAAATTGCCCTACAATCATACCAGAAGGTGTGGTCATAACTAATAAATACTGGTGATGTTACTGTTAAAGCTTTGGATGCTGCAGACCTGTATTTAAACTATGCTACTCAATTTTAATGTTAAGAATTCAGTAAGAAAAAACTCACAATGAAACACAGATTAATCACTTATAGTCAAAAGAATAGCACTTGCAATGTAAAAATAAAACAGTTAAACAGCAATGAAATGCAGTAAAACGCAGTTAAATAGTAATGAATTGCAGTAGATAGCAATGAAATATAGTTAATCAGTTGATTGCTTTGAAACAATAGCTCACAAATCACAACAGTAACAGACAGCACTAATAAAGCAGTGATTCAGTACAATACTGTCATCAATTTAGTAAGGCTACCAACAAGCAGTAATAAATATGGCAAACAGCAAAATGAAGTAGAAAGAGGTGCAGTTTTGTTATGGTTGTTCTCAGAATATACAGAATCTGGCTATCACATCCCAGAACCCTCAGAAAACAGTTATGCTACAGTAATATAGGTTACTCTATTCAAACTCTTACTTTGGATGGCCAACATGTACACTCTGTTACTGAGATTTGACCTGTGTCCACCCAGTAATAATAGCTATTACCTGACATCCTGCTGTAGGGGGTTGCCATGTATGTTAGACATAGCTCTCAAGCACTGACATATGAATGTCAACTAAACTGTGACCTAGCCAGAGTACATCTGTGACAGTCAGGGGCACCTTTATAATGTCTAAACTATGCCTGTGTGACATTCACAGACGGAGAGGAGCTGTATGACAGTACGTCATGTGCTATGACAGCTGTGTCCACCCTTACTTACTGCCGTTATGTCTAATACAAAATCCAGAAGAATTCATACAGGAACTTACTGTTGCAGTAGGGAGCAAGAGGGCCACAGCTGTGATATAATTCACAGCAGACACAGCTGAGAGACATGCCTGTAGCTGTTGGACAGCAGATTATCACCAACATGTCATTTCCAGAGATGTACTACAAGCCTACTGTTGTAATCCCTATTCCCATAACTGCATCTTTCCATTTGCGTCCCATTATATGGGGACTTGAATTAAATACCTGGTAGAGTGATGTAATCTTTTTATGCACAAATCCTCAAGAAAAATACTTCCAAATTCTCAGTCTGTCTTGGTAAAGCAAGTTACAGACCTGTTTTCCATAGGCTGCTGCCACCTTTTGTAGGTAATGCTCAATAACAGGTGATTGCCTGTGCACCAATCTGTGGCTCAGACATGTTAATTACATCCAGAACAGCTGGGTAGTACTTTCATTAACCAATAACATGGCACAACAGTGCAATATTTAAAGCCTTTATGTAGGCCTTGGCACCTTTCTTAGTCTGTGATATGGACATTATTTGAGTGTGGAGACTACAGCATCACAAAGGGTAGGTACAGATACTGTCCACTGTTGGGATTTATGAGGTATGTCCATAGTTTTGCATGTAATGTTTGGCCAGTGTCAAATGACTTTGTGATTATCTGGCAGTTAGTGTTAAACATTGTGGGTTCAGGTCAGTAAGGGGGAAGAGACATGTGCGTGCCAGATGTCATACCCATCAGAATATGCATACTACTACAGCAGCTGCTGGTCTATCAGCTTTGAATGTTTGTAGGGGAAGACTGTTACACATATTCCTGTTGCTTGACCTATGCTCCCCACCCCTTTATGTATGGGTGCTGTGTGGATCCCTTGTTCTAGGGGGTTGTGAGGTATGGTAGGTCTGTGGCAGGTAGCTTAACATACAGCTGCATATGTTGTAGTCTGTAGCTGCTGCTTTTTGCCTAGGACTCATAGTGAGAAGTGTGAACACTTTGGAGAACAGCAAGCTGTATGTTTCATTGAGGGAGAAGTGTCAGCTCTGTCATTACAGCGCAGCCAGGGTGAGGGTACCCATAACTTTCCAATTGAGGCATGTGGTTAAAGTACATCTGTTATGTAAAAGTGCCAGTCAAAGAGTAGTAGGTGAGATATAGGTAGGATATACGAATATGTGCAGTGTATTTCTACCTACAGGCCTTTAACTTGCTAACATGGGTAGCAGTTAATTCAGTAGCAGCAACCAGTTTTGGTGAAAACTGCATGACTCAGTCCTTACTTGCTGTGTTCACAAGAATGTAACCACAAGCCACACAATTCAAACCCGGGACTGTGGGTGGCAAAATATACTGCATGCAAGGCATTTAACAGGCTGAACTACTGAATCACTGCTGCAGCAGGTGTATTTGAAAGATATATGGGCATGCATACAGTCTGTGACACCAGAATTGCATTAGCTAGTGTTTTCTGATGGGTATGAGGTGTGACACTAAAATGTCTGTCATGATCTTCTAACCTCAATCTTTAATGGCTTGCGAGTAGTTTAGCAGAAACATATGTTTTTGTGAAAACCATGCCAAACCTAGGGGGCACAACTGTGGACATTCTGCAACAGTCTGTACAGTTGACAGCTATACATGCTATCCTGGGCCTCACGTGCATCCATTATTATTTATTTGGCTGTGTACTGGTGCAGTGTCTGTATCAAAGTCCCATGTACACTGTCAATTTCCCCATTATATGTACTTGCACTATGTCAGTGGCAATCAGGATATGTTGGTGGAAATACCTGTTTTAATTCAGAGCTGAGTGGCCTACTGTGCTAATGCACTGTGCTGTAGTTGACAGGAGTCCGGGTTTGAGATGTGGCAAGGGTGATTACTTTGCAGATGTACCTAACATTATCAGAAACACATAAGATAATTAAGGAAATCTTAAGCAGTTTTAAGTGAGTTTGTGTGGGTTTGCATGGCACGCTGAGCTGCTTAGCTCTGCTTAAACCCACTCTAATTTTAAAAAAAGAAAAGTAAAAAGAGTTGATATTAAAGTGGTGAAATGGGGGCAAGCAGGAGAAAAATATACTAAAAGGCAGGTAGGGATGTGCAGGACAGGTGTAGGAAAGGACTATAGCTCTCCATTTCTTGTGTAGCAACAGCTCTGAAGGTTTTACAGAATTTGGAATTTGGAGGCTCACACCCCAGAAAGAGAGGGGTGAGGGCAACATGACTGCCTTGATTAATTCATGAAATAATTAATTGTGTCTAGTGGATGCAGGTTGTAAATGGAGAGCTATGTACGGGGCAATATTTTTTTTTGTGAGACAGGGGACTTTTCTGTTTTAAGGAGAGAGTGGAATGTTGAGGAAGGGATATAGGTACATGTGGGGAGGTAAGTTGAGTAGGAGAGGTTCCATTTACAGACAGACAAGACAGCATACAGGGGTGGTGTGTGACACTTAAGGGGGTAAACATCTTGGATGGGGAGGATGTTGTGGAATTAAAGATCCATGTGCCCCCAGACTGCAGCAGAGTGACTGAGCTCCCCACCCATTGGCAATCAACACTGCTCCTTCACTGCCCTGAAAGTGGTTGTGCAGGAGGCTGGGCACTGGGGCCACCTTGCCGCTCCAAGTTGGCCAGTCTGCCCTCAATCCAGAACAGATGATTCTCATAACCACGATGCACTATCCTGTGCACCATCATTGATAGCTGATCCTGGGTGACATACCTCCTCCGCATCCACTCCCGGGGGGACAGGCCCTATCCTCTGAGGTGGTTCCACCCATAGGTACTGCAGGGTCAGTGGAGGAGATACAACCAGCTTGTGTCCCAGATGTGCTGGGACCCGGAGCCATGGCCAGCTGAGATAGAGAAGGTGAATCGCCAGGAACCAGCTTATCCTGTCAAGCTGTGGTGTTGACCTGAACCCACAATGTTTAATACTAGCTGCCAGGTAATCAAAAAGTCATTTGACAATGGCCAAACATCACATGCAAAACTGTGGACATACCTCATAAATCTCAACAGTGGACAGTATTTGTACCTACCCTTTGTGATGCTGTAGTCTCATTTTAATGTGTATAGGCTAGTAATGAACATAACACTTAGTTATAACAGCATGCCAGAATATTGCAAATAACCCAGTAACATAACATTGCATAGTATATGGAACACAACAATAAGTGAGATAACAGTCAGTATAGTAACAGCATGCCAGTAACAGTTACAGCATAAAGCCAACAACATAAGTAATTCAACATGTTATGTTCGTATGCAACCAAGTTTGCAACAGTACTCTTAATTACTCTACAGGCCTGCCCCTTCTTTATGTATAACAGTGCCCTATAGCTGCTGTAGCACGTACATACCTCTCAAGCTATCTACATGGGACAGTATGGGCCAGGCTGTAACACCTACAGGTACACAACTACAGAGGACTATTACATGTCAGGTGGACCTATAAGACTACCAAGGTGAACTGTGGACTGATGTTGTATAACTGTGGTATTGACATAATCATGTCAATGATAGGTCTGTGACAGAGGGAGTAGGCAACAATGATTACAGTCTGTGACAGCATGACACTTGAGAGACATATATCATGTAAGTACAGAGACTAAACAACTATCATGCCATCCTTGGCAGGCATGAGGTCAGACTGTCAGCAAATATACACAGACACACCAGGCACACAGCCATACCAAGCTTACACTTTTTATTTATTGTAATATCTTTTATTAGTATTGTACTTGTTGCCTTTATTTTCTGATGTTTTATCACAAACCTGATCAATGCTATTAACAGTCTGTTACTTCTGAACAAACAAATTATTAACCCTTTATAAGGGCTACTGCACCCATTTACATGTACTTCCTGTAGGGAGAAAATATGCCAACAATACATAACTGATTCAGTAATATTTATTAGTACCTGTCACTGGATTCAAACCCGGGTATGCGTGTGACAAAATGTACATCAGACACAGCATTTAACAAACTGAACTAATGAGCCACTGCTGACTATTGACTGCCTGATATTTGCCTAGAACTCACCTGGAAACAAGATACGATCTTGTAATAGTAGTACAGTTTTATACAAGACTGCAGTGACAGTTGAACACATATGCATGAGATTCATGCATGACAGAGACACTAGGTAAACTATATAGTAATACATACAATGCAGGTGTACACAATAAACTCTTAGTGAGTGGAAATATCTGTGATGTGTACAAACCATATTGGAATATTGGGTTGGCTACTTAACACATATACAGCTGCAGAGAGTATATTTGCAGTCTACAGCTATTACAGTTTTATACTTGCCTGCAGCAGTGCACCTCGGAGCAGGAATGCATATAGCTAAAATGCAATGGTTAACACATGATAATCCTGATATACACAATATACCTTGGGTGTTCTTGGTATTGCTTCAGATGTTAGTGCAGAAAATTTCATAATGACTACATCTTATAGTACAGCTCTAAATCTACAGTTTAACATAACAATCTTTCTTAGCTAACCTTGAGTCAGTTAGTGGTATTCTTTGTGTTATTTCAGAGCAGATGTCATACTTGATTTCATGAATAACAGCCCTACTTACACACAAATTGCACAACACAGCTTTATTAGATGTACTGTCATGCAGTTATTGTCATATTTTTATTCTTTATTAAACAACATTTGGGATAATGCAGGTGTTGCAATACAGCTGTAATTCCACAATTATTGCAGTAGAATCTTTATTTCATTAACATTACCAGATTTAATGCTTTATTCTGTATTGCACTACACTTTGCAGTAGGCAGTTATTGCAGTACAGCACTACTTTCACATTCATTGCATTACACAGATCTGTACAGTATGTACCTACTGGTAGCAAATGAATTACTCTATCCTGTGTATTTGACTATAGATTGTAAACTAATCTGTATTCACCACACTCATGGCACAAACTGGCAAGGCAGCCTGCATGAGTCTCAAGGTTGCAAGCTTTCTCCTCTGCTCTGCAGCTGTAGGGAGAGAAGCATACCATAATGCCTACCTATCTATCACACATTCAGATTAGATATTGGTAAATCAATGCTAACAGTACATATAAATTTGTGAGGCACTCCCATCCCCAGCATCCTGGACTCAGGTGTCCAGAATTCCCCTCTTCTGCTGCTTCAGATCATCAAAAAGGTGATGGACCTGCTTACCTGTGAAGGGGATGCCCGTTGCACTGGTGAGATCGCATGCCAGCCGGTCCCAGGCCTCTGGCTTATACTCCAATCCCTGGTACTGGGTCTGCAGTAGCTGGACATCATGGATTTCACTAGGAGTCCAACCAAGACCCTGGACTCCAGAATGCCCCATCACTGTGCCCTGATAGCTTGTACTCTCTCCAACATCTGCCATAGTTCCTGCATGGTTCAAACGCCATCAGGTTATGCTATATTCCTGCCTGTTGCACTTATATAAGACTGTTTTCCTGCCCTTGCACATCACTGGGCCATTTTTAAAAATGTGGCATGTTGCTTTGGCATGACGCAAACCAGCTTAGCTGAGCTGAGCAGTGCTTTGCACCACTTAGCAATATACAAACCAGCTAAGTGGTGCTAAAACTTTCCTTGTTTAAGCAGTGCTTGGCAAGGCTTAGCTGTGCTTAGCAAAGATTAGCTGAGTGCAGCAACGCAGGATTTAAAAATAATTGGCATAATTTGTATTTGCAAAATAAATACTTAATAATCTGTCTATTCAAACCTTACATCTACTGTACATAAGGCTGTCACTGTAACCATTTGGCTACATGGATGTGTAGAATTCTGCTATATTTTTACATATGTCTCTCTACTATGTTTAAGCACTGCTGAGCACCACAGTGTGCTGCGCAAACCCACTCAGCTATGCTTAAACTTGACTTTTGCATTTATAATTAAATGTATCCAGATTCTATTTTTAGATGTCTGGCTCATGTCAATTGCT
Organism: Protopterus annectens; assembly: GCF_019279795.1. Lineage (NCBI taxonomy): Eukaryota > Metazoa > Chordata > Ceratodontiformes > Protopteridae > Protopterus > Protopterus annectens. The sequence continues at coordinate 326,765,151 of NC_056736.1, forward strand.
ACACACCGTGCCTCACAAACATAAAATAAAAATGTAATTTTATATATATATATATATATATATATATATATATATATATATATATGCATACATTGATATACTGCACTTTCACAGTGCAAGGGGTGTGCTACACATCTCTAGACAAAGTAACACACCCCCTACACTGATCCAATAACTGTGTTACACAGCACTCCCTCAGTAAAGAGCCTTCATTAATATGCATGGTGCACTACCGAGCGGGTACCGCGTACACAGCCACAGTACCTTCCATGCAGGCTTTACACTATGCCTACATGAATTTTATTAAATCTGGGGGTGTGCTTATTAAATGACTGTGTTTATTTTTACTAGGTTGCATACATGGCTCTTGTGATATAATGCCTGAGTCCCCTACACGTCTCCTTTTGCTAGCATATACCTATAAATCCAGTATATCGTGCAGATGCTATTTAATTGTGTATTATGACAATGGGGCTTGGACATATGCAGATATGTTGCATGTTATCATATTTCCTTAACATGAGACATATGCTCCTTTTTGTATCGCATGTTCAGTGAGAACAACTGATTTGTATGTAAAGACACGATGCTTCAGAATGCAGGCATAACAAAAAATGCAGTTTGTTAAAAGTTTATTCCACACATGGAGGATATACTTCAGATTGCACCTAAAAAAACTCATTAATTTTAAAATGTAGCCAACTGATTGCTACATTTGAAGCAAGACGCTGATCCAGTTTATGCAACACAGAGAATGCTAAAGCTCTGCTTCAGTTCAGACCATATGTGCAGTGCAATTAATGAATGCAGGTAATACAATGAAGAAGGAATGATTTCCCCTAACACTTTGTGCCCAGGGTGGTTGCTCCCTTCTCCCCTCTCTAGCTATGCTTTATGCTTTTGTACTGCAATCCCAGGAAGCTGCACTGAGTCAGTCAGATCTCAGATGGAAATTGGATATGTGCCTTTTCTTCCTTTTCTATAGTCTCTTGTTGACTTTTCCAGATTTCAAACGAGAATGCTGTAAGCAGTTCAACACCAGAGACAACTGAGCTGAGTAGACTTCTGATAACTTAAAGTCCATTAAGCCTTGCATCAGCAAATGTCAGCTAGTCAAAACCAGTTAATTGAAATAGGCAATCTAATCTCTCAGTTAAATCCAGGTTCAGTTAGCTGTCATATGGAAGCCTCTGCTCTCCCCTGAATCAGGTAAATATGAAACCTGATCCTAGGAAGCCGCTGAAGTTCTTGCAGTGTATAAAATCATTTACATCCCTAATGGAAATAGTTACTGTGGTCTTTTTCCTGTTTTTCTGTATTCTTCTGCAGATTGTAAATTAAAGTACTGTCAGCAGCTCAGCACCGAAAGGCTGAACATTGAAATTATCCAAGAATTGAGCCCAGGACCTCCCTCACCCAAATTCCAAGCCATACCCTAGAGCAACAAGCAAACTTAAGGGTGTAGCCTGATGAATTCCAAAACTGAACCACAGACCCTTAAACCTTACTTTTACTGCTGGCTGAGATTTTATTGTTATTGCCTTCTGCATTCCTTTTTGTTTTTTCCTTTGATATTTTGCATCTATCAGTTTTGTAATTTTCTTTTATTTAATGTCAGAAATTACTATGACTACTGTAAGCATAATTGTAATTGTACAGTGATTATTTTGTGCTACATTCTGTCCGACTGAAAATGTAATGCATTCCCAGACTTTTCCTTAACATGGATCAGTAGGATTTGATTTACCACAGTCAACCTATATAAATATTTATACATTTTTGTGTTATATGTATAAATCTAGGTTTGACATTTACTGGAAGAGGCTTTCAGTGTGTTGATTCCACAGCATCAACGTTTTTCAAAAGTTCTTTGGGGAGACAACATGAATCCCTTTAAATCTTTAGTCTAATATTTTATTGAGCTATTTCAGCTCATAAATCCAAGCATCTGGTATGAGAAAAGAATCCAAAACCTTGTGATTGAGACTTGGGTCAATGGAGAAAGGTCAGGTTGCAGACAATCTGTCAGCATATGCTAGCTGCATCTTTTATGGAATGTAAGGAATATCTGTCTGGCCACTGACCTCTATAAAAAATAAGCTGCAATATACAAGATGTATTATAAACCAGCATGGCATATACAGAAATAGGCATTACACAACATGACATCAACAGATATCATACTGATGGTTTATAAGAAATTCTTATATGTCAAAAAGTATTGGCATCATGCCTGGACCAAAATGGTGTCCCTTATTGCCCAAAATGTAACTCTGCTTGGTAGGATGGGTGTTGATTCATTTATCAAGTCCTAGGTGTAGGCAGACCATGATGGTGATGAAACAAGAGAAGAAACCACTGGCAGATGGGAAGGGAAACGCGGTACAGAAGAACCATGGTTCTTTAGTCAGGATATCAAACTGTTGCCAAAAATGCTTCTAGGTGTAAAGAAATACAGGTAACATTTTAGTACTGGGGTGAGAAACCCGATGATTCCAGTTATTATGTGCTCCAGATGTTAGCAGCATGCTATGCTAAACGGCAATTAGCATTGCTTCAGTTTTGTTAGGTTAAACTTTGTGTAAAGTCTAAGGCAAAGTCTGTCAAAGTTTAATATAGTCAAATTTGGACATACTTTGGATCTTCAGTTAGAAAATGAATTGTGTCTCCTCCAAATGTAGATCAGTGATTTCTTCTCAAACATATATAACAACTATGGCCACAAATGCATCTATATCTTTTTGGGGCACAGCTCTAAGGTCATGCATATAAAAACATGTTAAATACTGTAAGAAAATTTAATATATTGCATTATTCTAGTGAGTAGATCTACCAGTACAGCTTGCTGGACTTTTGTGGCCACCTAACTACTGCCTTCTGTTAATTTATTAAAAAGGTACAAAGATATTAAGTTCCATGCAATATATCAGCCAGCATAGAACAGTACTCTGCTACACAATAGAAAACAAAAAGATGGAGATTGCTGGAACTTTGCTGGTTCAGGTGGCAAAAAGTGATTTACATCAAATAAGGAGAAATAATTTAGCTCATCTACCTCTGTGGACTGCTTTATGAAAAAGTGCTTTGTGATATTGCTAAAGGGCTCTTCTTCAGGTGATGACATCCATAGGTAGAAATGCCTGTGCCCACATATAATGTGAAACTTGCAATATTCTAGTTGCTATAATTAGTATCTTATATTTTCTACCAAAACAGTATCCCATTTCATGAATGGAAGTTTACTTGTAGGAATGCAGCTGTTAATACTGGCACAGAGGGTACTAACTGACTAAGATCTTGATGAAATGACTGACAGTTAAGTTAATAGCTGTTACTGGGCATAAGAGATCTAAGTGCCTGTCTTGCACAAATTGATACAGCATTTCTCCTGTCTCGGTTTTACCTGCAGAAACTTTGCCTTACTTTGAAACAAATAAAATCAGCAACATCAAAAACAATAATTGCAGTAATTATAATAGCAATAAAGGCATCCAAACTTGCATATGACAAAAGCCAAGTTTAATCCCACAAAAAATATGAACTTTTGAGGTGATGTGCTCTTCTTTGTGTGAATAAAAATTCTTAAATGATAAAACACATTGTTTTACATTAAATTTACTTAAAAAAACGTCAGTAAAGTGGCACAAATTGAGTGGCCAAAGTCTTCATAATTACTATATTTGTCAGGGCTGGTTTTATGTTAATGTTATACTCAGATACCTATTCCTGCAAATGTTTTTTTTTTCAAGCTGCTACTTCATTTCAAAACCAAATGGCTTGTAAACAGAAATATTATTGCATAGCCAGGAATTAAACCTTCTTTCTAACGCTTGTAAATGTAATACATTATCAATCTCTTTGTTCTTGATATCAGATCTATCTTCTGATTTATAAATACCTCTCTGAATTAATGCATGTAAAAGAAAATATTGCAAAAAGTACATATATATATACTATAAACTGTGATTTGCAATATGAATTTGGGCTACATTTATAAAATGTTTTATTATCTTTGGAAATAAATGTTGTTGCCTTTAACCCTGCCTGGTATTCTACATGTCTAGTTAGGGAGTTGGTGTGTGTGTGTGTGTGTGTGTGTGTGTGTGTGTGTGTGTGTGTGTGTGTGTGTGTGTGTGTGTGTGTGTGTGTGCACACATACATTTGTGACTATATCACATATTTGTATAACACTTTATAGTATGCATAGAAGTGGTAAATATACAGCTACACCAGGTATTAATACAAATTAAGAATGGAAATGGTTTCCCATTCAGCTTATGCAGAGGTTTGCTTGATGTAGGTTGTTGGGAAACATATTCTGTTCAGTTGTTGTGTATAACGTCATAGTTACACTAGAGCAGTGAGGCAGTGTGCTACTGACAACTGATGGCTGGTGTACACATTATTTGTAGCAAACTTATCTATGTGCTATTTAATGAGTAGATCCTTCTAGGTGTCGTGCACTCATTTTTTAATTATGGCTCTAAGTAGTAATTCCACAAAAAGAGACAAAAGTTATTTTTCCAGGATATTGTGAAAATTGCTGTTATTTTCATCTAGTAAAACAATAAAACATAGTACACTGGCATCCCATAAAATCTTTAGGTCTTTTTATATGTTGTTGTCCAGCTGCTTGCCATTTTCTGCTATGCTTTCCTATTGATCAAAATGCATTAGATTGGTGCAGTTGTTTGTCAATCACTGGATGTTTCTGAGGAGGAGGTGAAGAAGCAAGCAGTTATTTCCATTGCTTCCCAAGAAAACAGACAAGTGTTTATTGAATATGTAGACTGTAGGAGGTTCAATTTTGCTGTAATACAGTATTCTCAACAAAATTATACAGGCTTTGGTTGCCTGTAAGTCACTTAATATCTTCAAAGAAATATTATATTTTTCAGTAGATATTAGTTTAACATTGTGAAAGTTTGTGAAATAACATCTTTGAGCCTGCTGTACATGAGTCAGGGTTGCAAATATGATGGGTGTAAGGTACCACTGATGCATAGAAATACAGATATTTGCAACACCTAAGAATAGCTTGGCCCAACTAATCAGTCAGTTTCTCTTCCCACTGTATTGATTTATGTCCTTCTTAATTGACATCATATATATTCTGTCTCTAAAGAATTGCCTCATGTTTTCTTGAATTTCCTCTGTCTTTTCACTGCTTTACTTCCTCTGACAGTCAGTCCTGATTCTTCAGTAGTCTGTCTGTGGAAACAGTACTTCACCTTATCTCCATTGGGCAATATGGCCAAACATTTTCTGTACTTCTTAGATTTCTTTTCATTAAAAACCTGGTTGTACATTGATAACTACTATGAATTTTGGATTCCTGATATACCAGCAAAGACTTTGTATAATTTGTCTTTGTGAATGAAAGTGGAATATTGAACTACAGCATTAAATAACTTGCAAAAGTTCTACAGAACTGTCTGTAAGGTACTAGGGGATGGGGGGGTCAGCAGCCATAGGCAATAAGAATCAGTCTGTGTGTTGTGCATGTGGCATACATCATTATAAGAATAGGAAGCGTAGCAAGTCAGATTATATGTCAGTATAGAGACAGACTTAGGTTATATGCCTTGACTAATTATAAATATTTCTGGATCCCATCTACTGAAAACTTGAGCAACATTGCTGTTCATTTGTTATAGAAATATCTGCTACCTTCTGTCTGGATCTTTTGGCTTTAATGGAAAACTGAAAAGAAAATCCAAATGAATCTATACTGGACACATTGCATCAATATTCTATGCAGTACAGAAGTGCAATGCATATATGAAATCAGATGCAAGCAGGCTACATAACTCACAAACAGGCACACATAGGAACTGAATATATGGCCTTCATTTGTGCACTACCAATAACAACTATGTGCCAAAGGAGCACACAGAAGTGTTTTCCAATGTTAGGTTTATATAGTTCACTTAACATGCATGAGCACCTTAACTGATTCCCTCTATCATCTATATGACCTGTGCAGAAAGATTGACATATAAGGTGCTAGTACATAGCCAGTACACCTGCAAAATCAGGGTATCACAGCTGTCCTCACTCTGTTCATTGGGTTCTCAAGCCTCAGCAAGCCATATCTAAAATATCGTCTCCAGTGTGTGATGCCTTATACAGGAATCTACATTGAGTTGTACCATGTACAGGCAGTACAAACCTCATTGATGCATGGCTTACATGTGATCATACTTGTGCATTATAACCACTGTGGATGGACATGCTGTCCCAGGCAAAGATAATGCTCATGCCGTGTTATCAAATGCACAGACATATACGTCCCTGCAAAGAAGATGTGCATGTCTTTGTTAACACACATGTGCATCACTCTATAAACATCAGACTGTGACATCCATATCTGGTGCTCTCATATTATGTACTACACACTGAAGATGAGTACCATCACAACATTGTCATCTTGTGGGTGATGCTGCATATCATCATGATCCATGACTGCTTACCTTTATCAGAGAACCCCACGCATCATCTGAGAAGACACTGTCTGCTGGTTAGCCCACAGCATTACTGAACAAGTCTTTGCACACTTGAAGATGCAGTCCTGTTGTTTACATGACTAAGGAGGTGCCTGCCATCTAAATCATAAAAGGGCAGGAAAGAAAAGAATTTTGGAACATGTTGGTGATATAAGAAATGCTTGTTTAAGTAGTCCCGTTGCTAAACATTTTGTGGAATACAAACAAGCTATTTCACAATTGACATAATATGGTTTTGTTGCAACATCCATCAAATTTAAGGTGTAATGCTAAACAGTGATTATTATATAAAGAAAGCTTCTTTATTTTGAAATATATGATGTATAACCATATGGACTAAATGTAGAAATTAATTTGAGAGTGTTTCTATAATATTAATTTATTGTGCCTTAGTGGTTAATTGATGTGTTTATAAAATAGTTCATGTTATTTGATGTTCTGCTTCTCCTTAAAGGCCATTTAGTTATGGCACTAGAGAAATAAAGCTGTTTTTTAACAAGCAAATGTGTATATTACGATATTTTAATTTTCTTGCGGCTCAGGGATTTATTAATGCCTGTAACACTGTTTGCTGGTGAGTCCACAAGATTACTGAACATGTCTTTGCACCCCTGAAGATGCAGTCCTGTTGTTTACATGACTAAGGAGGTGCCTGACATATAAACCATAAAAGGCTTGTTGAATTATGTTGTCGGCTTTTTACTGCAGAAACTTACACTGAGCAGCCTGTCAACAACACCTGGGGAAGTATAAATAAAACAGCCAAGAGAAATCCTTTTTATTGATTCATTATTAGTCAAAACTCACTTGTGCAATTACCAGATTTTGTCCTTGAAGATCAAGGTTGTGATATCCCAAGGATATTTCTTTTAAGTGAGACGCAGTGGCCTTGGAGAAGTTATGCCTAAGGAGTTGGAATGAGGGGGACTTATCCCTCAACACTGAAGAGCATGAGTAGTGAGCCTCCCTGCTAAAAGGCATTTTCAATATTTTTTATTTAAACCTCAAAGGCTGCTCATATTCAAGTGATGTTGCCCAGAGGACTATGAGCTTCAGAAGGCATTCCTCATACAGCCAGGCCAATGTGTGACAAACAGAGCGCAATAGTTGAGGAACAAACACATTGATACAACAGCTCAACAGATAAAGTAACGTCTGTACAAGAAGCATGCAGTGCCTGATGAAATTATGTAAAATGTAACATAGAAAATGTATTTAATGCACATATCAGCTTCATCTTAGCACAAGGAATCACAATAAGTATATACCCTTCATAAACTAAGCACAGCAGCAGGTAACCAGTGCAGCTGAAACACTTCTACCAAGTTAAGCTGGAGTATTCACTGTGATAACTTAAACCTCCTGTAATGGAGACCCTGTGTTTCTAAAGAACAGGCAAATAATCTACTTATACTGTACTGATGAGGTCAAAAATAGGCTTTATTGGTCTGAATGTATCTATAAAGACTTATAAAATAAAGAGTCGTGGGCATTCAGAAACCATAGCATCATTTGCATATATCCCATGGGCCTCCACTACAGGAAGTTTAAGGTATCACACAGTGAAAACTCTAGCTTTGGTGGATTTTTCTTGTACTTTGTACTGAATGGTTTGTCTTTTTGGCCTTTCTATTCTTTGATGTGGAATTTTAATAATTTGACTCGAAGGTTGAAACATTGGCTACTCTTGTCACTACTGTCAGTGCAGCAATGATGCCGACAGGCCATTGCGCCCACCCACTGCCTGTGCAACATGATGAAGGTAAGTCCCGATGCAAAATATTACCTAAATGCCTTCAGCGCACCTTGATGCATGCATAACTACACTTAGGGTTGTAGCCATGAACATTCTAATAATACAGCCTTCAGTACATAACTGAGATCTGCTGTTGATATCAGCATGTTGTACAGGCTGCCAAATGCCAAGAATATGCTAGTATTATCCCTTATGGTAGTTTGAGTTGCCTCCACTCCATGTGATTTTATATACAGACTCCAGTCTATGTTCTAACTTAGTCTGTTGATCAGAACACGTAACAAGTTTGCCATGGCACTGTAAGCACAAGCAATCCATTCTTCCCCAAATAACGTATGGTTGCTAATGTCTAGGAATGCCTTACCTTCTGTTATGCAGGACTCATTGCTAGGGTGTTCTTGCAAGCAGTTGTCTTATGTAACACACAATCATAATATAGAGTTACTTGTTTTCTGTACATTTTCTGTATATTAATATATATTTTTTGTATACTCACCTTCCACCTCTGATAATGTTATAAATGTGTTCATTGTCTAAAGTTATTCCTCAGACATCCTAACATATGGTGTTTGTCTTCTATTTCTCAATGCAGAAGTGCAATGCCTACTGCCCAGGGCACCCCATCTTCTATCTCACCTGGAAAGAAATATGTTGCTTGTGACTAGCAGATTTCTTGCCATTCCTCTCCTCTTCTCCTTCCTGATCGGTGTGACACGCTGAGTTGTTCTGGCATACCACATCTGCATATGGAGTGCAGACTGGTTCATAGACAAGCTGATGCAGCTATTTATTGTGAATTATACTTCTCTTAGGTTACACTGGTGTTGTGTGCCTAGCTTAAGCCAGCAGCATGCAGATCAAGCTAGGAGGCCTAGATGCAAATGATGGAAGTATCTGGGTACTGAGGGAGCGCCTAGAGGTATAGAAACCCCATTTTCCGAACTACTAAACATCACTGAAGTCAGTGAATTCTGGTATTTGGGAAAGGAGTCCCTGTCCCACTGCAGATGAATTATCCAAGACCCTGTCCAGGTACTGTAGTGTACAGCCATCCCCAGCACCAATAGGCTGCTTACAGTTGAACAATTTCTCCCCAGTTTACCTTGCATTGTCATTCTGGAGGCTGGTGGAGACTTTTGGAGGAAACTTTTGTATATTTTATTTTTTGTTTGTTTATTGAGGGAGAGCACTTATCAGATCACACCATTTGCAGTCTCCACCCAGGTTACAAACCTAGTAGCAACAGTAAAGTAACATTAAAGGTAAAACTAAATTAGACAGTATAGTAACATAATATGACATGGATGTATTTATTTACTGACATTTGATTACGACTGGGTAGGACCCCATTTACAGCAGAGGCTCAAGGAGAAAAGCTGCAAAGTATAATACAACATTTTAAGAATAAAAAATTACAGTCTTTAAAAATAATACAAAAACAAAAATGCATTTTAAATATTTTTTACCAAATCAGACACAATATGAAAAGATTGGATAAGAATATATACAAGTTATATCACAATGAATTAATAGTTAGAGAAATTTTAGCTAATTTATAGACAAATTAAAGATAAGTTAGTATAATACAAATAAGAATTGCAATATGAAGTGAGAGAAAAGCAGGCTTATGGAATATTTAAAGAGAAAGCCAGGAGAGAGAAATTGATAGAAGTAAGGAAGTGAGTGAAGAAGGGAGAGTAAGGAGATGTAAGATATGAACAGGCACTTGTCCACATTTAGGGATATAGTTTATCCAGGTGTTGAACAAGAACAGAGCCAGCTTTGGCCAGAAAGAATGAGAGGGAGAGTATTGACCTGATGGCTAGAGAAAAGGAGTTCCAGGCCTTAGCAACATGGTGCAAGTACAGGCATCTCCAGCAGATTTGATAGAGTTGTGTACAAACAGGAGATTTTGTTCATTGGATTGTAATAATTGACTAAGAACATGGATGTGTAGAATGTTATTTAGTGCTTAACAAGCAGATGGATTCTGGTAAATGTTATAGGTGGTAAGACGCTGTGTACATGTTAGTTGATGGGATAGTTATAACCAATTTAGGCTTTTAAGTGCTATACAGTGGTAGGTTCTGCAAGGGACATTTGTTGCAAATTTAGCAGCTTTGTTCTAGCATTGTTTAAGTTGTGATTTTCCAAATTTTCTTTACAGTGTTTCATACAAACCAATGATTTTGGCATATTAAGTTTGGTGAACCCAATTGAAAACCTGTGCACCTTTAATAAACCCTTTGGAAAGTATATACCTTTTGGGATCTCTATCTACGACACCAAGAACTCAGGAAATGAAGCTCAGCAAAACCAAATGCCAGATATTATCACTTCTTTAAAAAGTCATGGCCAAAATCAGAAAGAGCAACAATCATAGCCACAAGAGCTCTCTGATTTAACAAGAAACTAAAAGGTCTAATGAAGTCCAGCAAGGCCAATTATGAGGTCAGAATAACCTACCAGGCTACAGACAGTCCCAAGGGCTTCTTCAACTTTGTAAGGAATCTTAAAGATAATATTCAGCAGTGTATAAAACTTGTGGTAAATGCCACAAGCTTCATTGGCCAGGGTAACATAGCAAATCTGCTGGCTGATAAACGTAGCTTTAACTTCATCACTCACTACCCCAGTGTGAAATCCATTCTAGCATATTCCCCCCAACTATCACCAGGGACCAGGTCCTGGAGATGCCCACTAAGGCAAATAACACTGCTTTAATGGGCCCCAACAAGATTTCCAGTTGCCTCCTTAATAGCCTAAAATAGAACCTAGCAGAACCACTTGAGGCACTCTTCAGCTACATCCTCAAAACAAGTTACATGCCAGATGAATGAAGGGCTCTAATGGTCATCCCTCTTCCTAAGGGTGGACCATCAACTTACACTGGGAACTACATACCCATTAATCTGATGTCTAATATGCAAAGCCAAGGAGCGAATTATCATGGAAATGATCAACAAGGACATTGGCAACCTACAGACACTTGACCCATCTCATTTTAACTTTGTTAAGACAAGGTGATATGTACTTAACCTGGTAGACTTCTTTGAGAGGGACATCATGTCTATGGATGAGGGGAAAATGGGGCATACAGCCTACCTTTATCTGGCTGAGATCTTCAATACAATACCTCACTCAGATATTGTTGACTTAATAGTCAGAACTAGGCATGAATCCCTACATAACTTGCTGGATTGCCAGCTTGCTCACAGGTAGGTCCAAGAATTCAGGATCAGTTAGACAGCCTCCACCAAGAGAATGGTCACCAGCAGAGTACCCTAGGGCTCTAAGTCTCAGAAGTCAAGGCTAATATCAAACGCATCTGGCTCACCAAGTTCAGGGATGACTGTATATAGGGAGCTAACATAGATTCCTCTATGACACTAACATTCTACAAGATGTTCTAACACAAACAAATGACTAATATGATAGCCATGGATTAAAACTCAATGCAAAGAAATACATTATAGTGTAGTTTGGAAAAGTGTTCACCCAAGCTAATTACTTTATTGATAAAACATCCCTAAGATTTTTATCAATAATTGGTATCTGGGAACATATATAGGCAATAATCTGTTATTCAACCAACATGTAGTCAAGATTGTAAGAAAATCATTCTATCTCGCCCATCTTACAAACAAGGGTATGGCATCCAGGTCCAAGGAAATCACTGTACTCAGCCCTTATCTGACACATCATTGAGTAGAATGCCCCTTTGGCATGAACGTGCCTGGCACTTGCAACAGCTGGAATGCTCATAACAGTTCCTCGCCAGGAGAATCCAGGGTATGAATTCCATGTCCTACACAGATTGTCCTCAAGGTTCTATCTCTGTATGTAGTCACCTACAGGTTAGTAAGAAGCTATCCATGCCTAGCATAAAAGGTTTCCTTGGATCCAGCTCTGATGGATATCTTGCACATCCATAAGACAAACAACACCAGAAACGGTAGATCCAAGGACCTGAACTTTGTCTGAATCATAAATAGAACCTGCTGCAGGGATCAATATGTGTTTCATGAAGCAGAGTTCATACCTAACCCTATTCAAAAGAAACCTTGATCATTGGATTGGAAAAAGCAAATTCATTCTTGTCTGGCCGAAATGTCTCTGATAGACAGAGGTCAACAGGAAGCACATTTATCCCCAAGTACTATACTCTACACAAACACACACACACACACACACACACACACACACACACACACACACACACACACACACACACACACACACACGCGCGTGGATCTAGGACTATTGAACGAAAGTTTAATATTCCGAATCCATAATAACCGAATGCACTTTAACGAAAGCACTTTCACCGAAAAAGTGCTTTCGTTAAAGTGCGTTCAAAAAAAAAAAAACAATAAATCTTCTTTTATGCAGGGGGGCAAGACTCCCTGCACCCCCTGTGTGGGGGTCTGTGCTCCCGATACCCCCTACTTTTATATTCTCAGTCTGAGGTCAGACTACAGTGGGGAAAACGGAATTCTCCCTTAACTGCACCGTAGTGCGACTGGCACAACCAGCATACATAACCGAAAGTGCTGCTTCGGTGAGCAGCACTTTTCGTTATGTATGTTTGGTGATTTCTGCTTTGGCAGAAAGTGCTGTTGGGGATCTGTACAGATCCCACACATGCAAACACACACACACACACACACAACAAACACACACACAAACATACACACACACACACACACACACACACACACACACACACACACACACACACACACACACACACACAAAACCATTAGCAATTAGCAACCTCTTTACTAACATAAACCACCATATAGGTGTCCAAGGAACTCTGGTATAAAACTGGGTTGGGTTGCACATCTAGGCTTGGAAAGACCTTGGTGGTCATTAGCCTAGTATGGACCTATGAACATGTGAACTTATGGTGCTTGATATTATGGTACAAGTATTTGCATTTCAGATTTGAAACCAAGTTTCTTGCAACTGAAAATGGCAGTTTGTAAGTTGTTAACATTCTCAGCTGTAGTCTTTGTTAAGTGCTCTGTCACAGGCATAAGTCTCAACCTCTTAGCACAAAAAATCTGGGCAAAGTAAAAACAATGGAGGGGCAAAGGCTCAAAGTCATGCACAAATTTTAATTATTGCTCTAGTAAACTTAGAATCCTCCTTATATAACAGAGTTTGCATTAGCAAGCATTTTCTCAAGCCTCAAGCACAAGTGCCTGTCATTATCGAGTGACTTCAATCCTCAGTGATTTGCCAGAAAACCACAAATGTTATGCAAAACAGATGAAAAGTATGAGGCAAAAATCTCGAAATTCTGCGAAAATCTAAACAGTTAAGATGTATGGCCACAGGCCTTTTGATTTGTACTTTCAAGCTTAACTCTGAACTCTGTTTACATATATTTCAGTGCTACTGCCTGAAGGAGCCACTGTTTATACATGCTTGGTTTTTAAAAGTGACATACCAACAGGTGGTTAGTCTACTTCTGAAAATTGTAGGTCTACTCTGTATTCTTGTTAAGTTTATTGTGTGTGTGTGTGTGTGTGTGTGTGTGTGTGTGTGTGTGTGTGTGTGTGTGTGTGTGTGTGTGTGTGTGTGTATACATGCAAATGTGCATGTGAATGTGTATGTATTGGTCTGTGCATATGTTCACATGACACCAGAGCTAAACCCAGCACTAGGTGACCAGTTGCCTAGGGCCCATGTTGGCTGGAGGGCTGATACAAATGAAATCTTTGGTAAATTAAATAAAACAAGTTGAAAAAACTTCTGTAAACACAGCAGGGTATTAGGACCTCACAGATGACTTCTATAAAGAACAGCAATCTCCAAAAGCCTCAGCACATTAGGAATGACTGCAAGAGGTTTGATTTAAGACTCAAAACAGTGAGTGGGTGTGAAATTTGATTTAGGACTTGACTCAAATGGAGAGCCAAATCAGGGAGTGCAGTAGCAAGAGCAATGGTGTGTGTGTGTGTGTGTGTGTGTGTGTGTGTGTGTGTGTGTGTGTGTGTGTGTGTGTGTGTGTGTGTGTGTGTGTGTGTGTGTGTGTGTGTGTGTGTGTGTGTGTGTGTGTGTGTGTGTGTGTGTGTGTGTGTGTGTGTGTCTGTAATGATCCAGTTAGGATTAAAGTCAAACCCTAAGCCTTGAACCAACTGCCAGGTCTCCTTCATTTTATTATTTCTTTTTTGATTGCTTAGTTTTTGTAGATCAGTGAGGAATACAGTCTTGCCAATGTCAGTCATAGAATTTTATAATTTTTTGTTTTGTGTCAGTGGTGCAACAGGCAGCATACTTGTCTTTGGTGCAGACACTTCCAACACCAGGTTAGATTGACTGGTGCCACTACTTTGCAGCCTAAAGGAAGGAACTGGATAGGGTTTGGATGAGATGCCTAGTAACTATGAACCTGTTGTCAGTTTGCCAGCTTTTCCATGTTAAATATCACCAGAACACCATTTTCTTTTTATTTCTTTCTTTTTTTAATATGTAACATAAGCCATTTATTCTTCAAGGGCAGGCACTGAATTTGTAGATGAAGCACTGAAATGCAAAGTTGTTTGCCAGCAACAGCATCTTCATTAGTTACAGATCTCTTTAGTGTGGAATTATTCAGATGACTTTTACTTCTGCAGAGATTTTGCATATTGACTGATACTGGTGGATTATACTGACCGTAGTTTGAGTGACCTTTTATGGTTGAAATGTTCTGAAATTAATAGCCTTGTCATTATTGGTTCATATGTTTTGTTTCGCTTCTTACTGGAAAATGTTCTAAACCACAAAGAATGTAATTTAGTACAATCAGGAAGGTGAATCAAAGAACATATTTGCTTATGCATGTCCCTAAAATGTATGCAAGGGGACTATGGTTTGAAAACAGCCCAGAGGAACATTTAATTCCCCCACTGGCTATATGCATTTTCTATGAATATGTCATTCAATGTAGTTTAAGGAATGTGAGTTTCAAGAGCAGAGAAGTTTACTGTTGCTCGTGCTAAGTTCGTTTTCATTGTGAAACTGTATTGTTTTGTTTAGTAAATGACTATCAGTGTCTGTGCTAAAACATGAAACAAAAGTTTTAAATTAAATCCAAATATCTGTAATCATTGTAGAAGTAAAGAGGAAAGTAACATACACATTGACAGGTTTGAATAGTGTTTCATGGTAACTGGGGGCAGGGAGAGTCAAGCAGTGCGACACTGGAACTGCTGCTAGGTGAGAATGCTGGAGGGATGGAAAGCTGAGGAGGTGTAGGGACTTGGGAGGGTCCTGCTTCATTACCCTGCCTAGGGCCCCATTTGGCCATGATCCAGCTCTGCATGATATCTATATGCATGCACTTGCATTTTGGTGTGTGTGTGTGTGTGTGTGTGTGTGTGTGTGTGTGTGTGTGTGTGTGTGTGTGTGTGTGTGTGTGTGTGTGTGTGTGTGTGTGTGCGTGTGTGTGCGTGTGTTTGTTTCTGTGTATACTTGCATGTGTACATCTCCGTGTGTGTGTGTGTGTGTGTGTGTGTGTGTGTGTGTGTGTGTGTGTGTGTGTGTGTGTGTGTGTGCGCGCGCGCATGCACGTGTGTATTTATGTGTCTGTTGTCAGGTTTTGCTGTAGTTTTCCTTTAGCTTAAGATTCTTCTCCATCTACTCCGTTAAAATTCCATTATATATCCCTGCACAACCTCTCCAATATGACTAACCTTACCCTCAACAATTGATGATCAATGAATGCTTTTAACCTACAAAATGAAATATTGGGCCAGCTGAACAATACATACTTTCATTGTACAGAAATATAGCTCTGATTCACCTGCTTCAGTTTCCCAGATTGCTTCAGTCTCTCCCAAGATAGTGTAATTCTGTCTAGCTTTTGAATGTCTGATAACTTATCCCTTCTAAGGTAATTCCCTACTAATGATTGTTATCTTGCTATTTCACTGCAGCTTCTGGGGATATATAATGTTGACTGTCACTGTTGCTGCCTTCAAGAAATCCCTGTCTGATGTCCATGTGTTTTCTACTCCCCATCCAAGGGCATTCAGGGCTTGTTCTCTTCAGCAAGTAGCAGGCCTAACCTCCTCTAACTCTTTAACTTTAGCCAATTATATATTAGACAGACTGATTTATAGACTGGGTGACATGGTGGTGCCACAGTTACTATGTCTGCCTGAAAGTATTTGCTTTCCTGGTTCAAATCCCAGCTGGAGTGCCTTCTGTGTATAGTTTGCATGTCTTCCCTGCACTCATGTGAGTTGTAACCATGGGATTTTAGTTCCTTCTGCATCCCAAAAACATATGATAGGTGAACTGGTGATTATCAAATTACTCCTAGGTGTATGTGCTGCATTCATTTCAGTGTGCAAATGTCTTGGGAGAGATAGGTGTCAGATCTAAGATTATTTTCCAATTTCTATCTGATGTTTTGTCAGTTTTGGTGACATAGAGGGATGACTATCTGACTGAGACACAGGCTAACCTGGATCAATTAGCAACTTGGGTGACTGGCAGAGGTAGCAAGGACAGCTATGCATGTTATGGATGAGGGATTGTGATAATGCCGGTGGGCACCAGTGCTTGAAGCAATCATAAGGATGAATTACAAGCATGGTTAATGAGGTGTGTCTGCTTTAGGGCTCAGAACAGGCACTTCCTTACAAGCCAAGCCTCTTAGCTCAGCCACCCTTATAATGCAGCATCAACATGTTTGGCTGGACCTAAGGAAAAAGCCCTGGCATGCAAAATAAAGGGCATGATACCATCAGCTGCTAGCTCTGCTCTGCTTTTCCATTTTGCCTCCCCAGTACCAATGTTAACCTACTCACCCATTCTCCTTCCCTCTCAAGACAGCCTGATCGCAGGTAAGTAATGGGATCCTGGAAAAGGAAAAATGACAGCAGCACCTGAACAGGTGAGGGTCAGGTAAGGTCATGCTCGTTGATCAAAAAATAAAAATATCTGGTGTTTTCTGGACTAAGCTACAAATGCCTGTCTCTTGATATGGGTAGAAGTTAGTAGTAACAACAGGTGTATAAACTTCTCTCTGATTAGAATAACCACTGTTCCTGGCTTTGTTTATTTGTTTACTTTACATTTACTGGCTCCCACACCCTTTCCAGATTCATCCCCTCAGAGTCAGTTTTCCATATTTGGATTAAGGACAATTTCCTTTACAGGACAGATTCGTTTATTGCTAACTCTTTGGGTGAGACTAAATGAAGAACTAGAATGTTTGTACTATTTTACTTTTCCTTATGACACTGATGAGATTGTTGTAAAATCAGCCTGGGTGAACAGGGACAAGCATGACTACAAAACTTGCTTCTAATGTCTGTATCTTTGTTCCACTGACGTGACCGGTCAACAGAGGTCACCTCAAAGGTGTTTTCCTTAATGAACAGATCTTGGAATATCCCTTTTGTGTGTTATACATTTATTAAGTTGTTAATTTCAGAGAGCCTTGGATATAAATTAGTTATTAAAATCCAATATAAGTGGAGTAACTACAAAACCAAAAGAGACAGTATATTTATAATTTCATTTAAAAAATAATTTTTACCTAAAAACACCCTGCTGTGGAAAATGAAACTTGCAAGCATATGTGCTAAGATTTCCTGGTGAGAAACGAATCTGCAGTGTTCATATGACAAAAAAATCATCTTTCAATTTCCATTTCTAATGGATAATTCATGCTAATCATTGATACAGCTAAGCAACAGAGTAAAGCTATTGTCTTTTTTTTTTTTAAAGACAAGATAAGTGCAGTTAAGAAAAAAAAATGATAAAATTAGAAGTGGCAAAATGATGAGTCTTATTTGGTGCTTTTGTGCTATGGTCTGTCTATGATCAGAGCTTTAGTGACTGTAATGTTCTGAAAACATGTAATCCAGGGTATCGTGCTGTTGTTAGTTGTTGCTATTTGACCAAGAGTGATCTTCACTTCATAAATGAATAGTGACGTAGAGGATGCCAGCAAACAAAGGACTGCCTAATCCTTTCAGTCGTTTTACTTTTGCTATGAGGATGCAACCTCACACAGGTTGTGACTCTAACCTTCCTGCCTCTTTCCTTTTCCAATTGTTTAACCAGCTACCTAACTGTTTTTGCAATACCTTACCATCTGTGTGATAAACTCACTTGACTACTTATTTTGTGATTTTCAAGACACAGCTCTTCATTTTTATGCCTACCTTTTCCAAATACGAATATTCAAGTGTTTAACATGGATTTAAATTCAGCCAGGTAAAAGAGCATTTACATTTTAAGAAATAATCCACAAGTGCTTGCTAATGCATTTTTATTTAATCATGTGGCTAAATAAATTTGTTTTCACAGAAAACAATGCACAAGTACATGCATATGGGTAATGTGTAAATGGATGTGCATATGTTTATTCAGCAGTAACATATTCTGCTGTCTATGAGAGCCACACTGATTACTGTATAATAAGCCATACACTTAACATTTCACATAAAGTACATTGGAGCAAGCCAAGTCAGAGTTATTTACATTGTTTTCTGCTATGTGGCCAGGTGAGTACATTTCATATACCCTTGTGTACTGTTTTCAAACCCTGCCCCTCCCCTCTAACTCCCATTATAGTAGTACCGGCTGGTTCTTGGCATTGTTCTTGCTTGTCCTTTATACTGTTTCAGCATCAATCATTATGTATCAAGTGGACATCTTCTATGGAGTGACTTGTATTTCTTTCCATTTGATAATGATTGCTCTACAGAAACACTTCCATCATATATGTGGTGCTAATGATGGCTGGCCACATGAGCCTGAGAGAACAGCATGACTGCTAGCCTAGTTAATACTTTGTTTGATCACCATGCTGTATATGTTTACAAACATCAATGATGAATAGGTAGGGATACAAGCTGTCACTGCATTGCCTTTCAACTGCACCTATTTTTCTAATCTTTCTGAGGTATTTACTGGTGTTTTATTTTGTAAAAAAAGTGCCACATCATTGCTGTTTATCACAACAGATTTGCTTTCTCCTGCATGTGAAAGCACTTGAATACACCTTATGTTTACATACATCACACAGCCTGTATAAAAAAAGGGTAAAGACTCACAGTTGTTAGTACCATTTTGTGCCTGCATGTGAAGCATGTACTTATGTACACAGATATGCAAATCAGTAAGGGTATGTAATACAGAAAATATTATATGTTTGACGATTATGATTGTTGGTCTGTTTGGTTGATGCAAATACCTAACATCATGCGGATGGTAAATACAACATTTAGGGTGGATATTTACTGAAAAGTGGTTTTGGTGCACGTACCCAGAAATACAGGAAAATTATTGTGTTTCTAACACTATTGATTTTTTTTTTTTTTTGTAACGGTGGCTGATATTTCAATCAGTGAGAAGCATGTCTGCAAGTCCCTGTGTTCTGTCAGGAAGAAATATTACAGTGTCTTAAAAGATTAATAATACCGCGGGTCCTCTGGAGGCTTGTCTTAATTCGCCAGCCTGTTCCCTTACATGTACTATAATTTATCTACTCTGATTTGAATAGCAAATGGCAATGTACTGGGGGGGTTGACATTAGGGAAATGGGCATTGTTTTATTGATCTGGCTCTGGCAAGTTTTAATTTAAAGTGAAGGGGAGAGAGAAAGAAAGAGAGCGAGAGAAAGGAAGAGAAGCACAAGAAAATTAACTATCTTTTATTGCTGGTAGCCATACAGAGAAGTGAGGAAGTCGTGTGCAAAAGCAGCCATCTGTAAGTGTCGCTCATGTTTAGCAAGGCATTAATGTGCTTGGGTCATCCCTAGTAGAGACCTACATTATGACTCAGAAAATCTCAGTTCAGACTATGGTGATGACTGCTAAGGACTTGAATTTGAGACAGCAGGAATTTAACTTGCATTTTGTTTAATGTATCTTCCAAACCCCTAGAATAATGATTTCACACAGTTTTCTTACAAGATGCTAAAAGAATGAAAGTGTGTACATACCATATAATTATAATTAAAATAATGTTGTTACCATTGTGACTCAGGTTAAATTCTACAACCTGCCTATCTTAAGTCATATAAAATGGCATTGTGAAATGTATGTATTGCGCAACTAAAACAAGTTTAGACTGATTATCTATAAGCAACAAGTTAGTGTCATTTGGCCCATAATATTCCAAAGAGATTCAGTGCATAGACAATGATCCACTTCTCCTGAGGCAGTCTCACTCTTCTTCCCCTTTCGAAGCTTGTTTGTCTCCCTTAGGCAGTGTATACCATTGGTTATAACAGCACAGTTCATAATCCTTTTTTGACTTAAAAGAAATTACTTGCATTAAACATCTGTCAACAAACTGGCTGCTTTAACATTTTTACCTTTAGTGGTTAATAACTGTTAAGTTGTTCATTCTGGGTTCACAGGCTTTTTAGTAGTAGCTTATTTATCCTTTAGTGCGTTTGTTTTTTTTGACAGAACATTTGTTTTCAGTAGCAAGGTCTACCTCTTGCAGTATCGATATTCCTACATACAGACTCACTCATGCATGCACACACACACACACACACACACACACACACACACACACACACACACAGACACACAGTCTGTGGTTAATAGAAGATGTAGAATACAGACATAAAAGTATAGATAGACATACATAGAGATATAGTTGTATAAATAAGATATATTCATGTCCTAAACACAACAGCTTGGCACCCACTGCATGAAACTGCTTACCTGAGCACACGTAGCATTAAAATACATGCATTCAATCCTAAGATTGGTTCACAATACAAACAAAAAATAAAGATTTTTTTTTTTTGTAGTGGGGTAACCCCCTGTATTCCCACTCCCAATGCCCCCTTTATGTTATTGTTCAATTTCTGAGGTCACAGAAACTTGGAGAAAGAGTGACCACCTAAAACAGAAAAATACATGCTCAACTCTGTTTCTAAAATGCTTCTTTCCTGGAGGCAGTAGCAAACAGTACTTATCTGAGCCCACGTATATTATATCAAATGGAAGCAAGCAAACAGCAATAAGCAACACAGCATTGTGTAATCATTCTCATGATGAAGTCAACTGCTAAAGATAACCTATATATTTCATGTGTGCGTGTGTTAAAACAGATATACATGTGTATCTATCTATCTACACACACACACACACACACACACGTATATATATATATATATATATATATATATATATATATATATATATATATATATAGTTATATGTCTTCAAATACACACATATATACGTTTACTAAGTGATTTATTTCACAATGTACTTATCAGTACAGTGCTACATTACAATATGTTCTCTACAAGTCTATACACTTTATACTTGTGATTCTCTATCAATATACCTCCTTCTAAACCTATTTTGACCTTATATTCATAAATGTTCCTATTATCTATTTAGTCTCACACTAACCCTTATTCTCTTGCTCAGACTCACAGTGGTCCTTCCTAAATCTCCATCTCTAGGAATAAGTATTAACTTTATTGCCTCAATATAATATTATAGCTTAGTAGAGTTGTTTTCTTTGTTCGCTACATTTAATTCTGACCCTGGTACTGCAGGAAGTCTGCAACAAGGCCCATCTCCCAAAAGTTTTCAGTGAGAAGTAAGTCATTGTGCAATATGAGCATATTTAATATGAAGAGACTTGCTGTTTATTCACTTTAACTAGTTGAATATGTGCCTGCCCTGTTCTGGAAAGTGGCTGTAACAATTCCCCTAAAGGAGTAGTCCTTGCACTCAACGACCACTTACAAAGCTAGCCACTGTCCTTTCTTTTGACCAGTAGATTAAACTGTATTTGCTAGTAAGTTAGTATCCCTAGCTTGCTGATTTCTGCATTCAGTAAATGAAAGAAAACCCATTTCACTTTGTGCCGCCTTGTTAATTGCCTTGCACAGTGGCTATAAACTTGATTGCTCCTATAATAATTGATCTCAGGGTGGAAAACCTGCTTTGCTAAGCCTTGTTAAGTTTAGCTTCACTCTATTCCCCTACAGTTAACCTCTCTGTAATCAGGATTGCTTCATTCCCCTACACTACCACAATTCCTATCCTCCCCTCTTTACCATTATACTTCACACATACACATTTCACCTGTGGCACCCATTCTATAACCATTCACAACCAAATTTTCTACTATTGTGCAAACCCTCCTGTTTGTATTTTCCTATTTTTCAACTTCAGTTTATATTTAGAATCATGCCAACAACCTTTCTCCTTCCTAAACTGCTTTGCATTGCATTCATTCATACTCAGACCCCTTCCCAACAGTACTCATCTTTTATTCTACATTTCTTCTTCTGATTTTCCTACATAAACCCTCGCTACTTTCCATCTTAACTACATCCTTATACTGTATCCTTTCAAACCCTTAATTCTCACATTTCAGAAACATAAGAGAAGATGCGAGGACAGCCTAATTCCCTTCCTTCAAAGAAAATACTTCCTTGCCACCTACCTGCTACCAGCTTTCAGAATCCACTACCACTAAATATCACACAGTCATGCAACTTCTTGCTTTCTTCCTGATTCATGCTTCCCCACTACCTGGCATCAATAAAATGCTGATCCCTTTGCTTACTCAAGCTACTTCCCAGCTTCTTTATTCTTCTCCCCTTACTGAGCCATCTCTCATGCCAACATGATTCAGTGATTCAGTAATAGCCTTCAACATGCCTACAGCTCTGACCCAACCACCCATGCATACTTCTTCCCTAAACTCGCCACACATCACACTAGGCCATTCTAAACATCCTGCCCTTAGAGGATGCTCTACCTGTACAACTAAATATCCTAAACAGACTTACACCCCCTGGATGGAAAAGACTAAAAATAAATAATGCAAATGATTGCTAAACTATCTGCCGCAAAAAAAAAAAAAGAAAAATCTCATCCCCCACACAATACAGCTTCCATCCCTCCCTTATTGCTAACACAGTTTGACGCCACGACTCAGATCAGAAACCCGGAAATGGGCTCGAGAAGATGGCTGACATCTCATTAATGGGCCCGCAGATGGTTTTCTGTCTTTTGGGACCTCAGACATTTGCAAGTGCCTGATTTACATTATAAGTTACATTATAAGTTTTCTTTTTTTTCTTTCTCTCTTTCATGAAACTTTCAAAAAGGTAAGTGGCATGATTCATTACTGAATGAGTGGGGGGCTAAACAATAATCTTCTGGCAACATACGTGTGAGTGTGGGTTACCAACTATAGTTCAGTGTTAAAAAAAAGACAACATGAGAGTGATTGCGGGTAAAAAAATTAGAGCCAAAAAGAGAAACTCCGGGCTGTTACATGTTTTACAACGTATCTAAATCACTGGGTTACTCTCACCAAAAATAAAGAAGCATTATGCTTTCCAGCTAATGAAAGTTTTGACAAAATGTACTGGCTAATTTACAAAAAAATAAATAAATAAATAAAAAAAAGGGTACCGGTACCGCCAGGATGTTGGGCGGCTTTTAATGATTGGCAAGCGGAATCAAAAAATAGAAAAAATGACTCCACAGTAAAAAGCTTAAAACTTAATCAAGACAAATTAAAAGGGCAGTTAAAGGCATTGAATCATGCAGCATATAAGATGAAAATAGTAAAAAAAAAAAAAACCCTTAGAGACCCTGCCATATAAAAGGCTGTATCCCGTAGTGGGCTTAAGTCAGTTAAATATAAGTTCAACTAAATTCTCTGAAAAAAAAATACGTTTTTACCCCAACCCAATCAACTGTGCCACTGCTTATAAAATAGTGGGCCAGGCACAGGAGCATGAGCCACTGGCTCGACAGTAGGTGCAACAACCTGCCATACTCCAGGATGTCTGGCAACCCACCAATAATACTGTTCAGCAACCACGATTGTTAGGCTATCTGCCCGGCATTTTTAAGCCTAGCCCCATAGTTTTTATTACTTTTGCCACCTTTATGGGGGGGGATACATAATTTTATTATTTTGCTGTGCTCTGAGCAGACACTGCACACCTGTAATCCTAGGGTATATCTGATCTCTCTCCCCATTGGTCAAGATTTCTTCTTGACAAAGCTCGCCAGGGTGCTCTGCCTCACATATATTTTTTTTTTTATTCCACAGCATAGGGAGTCTGATGAATCCATCTCCTCGTAATAGCTTATTATTAGTGTAATTCTCGCGGTCCTGTGGCTCTGGCCCGGATCTAGATATCCATGCACTCCTGCAGGTGCTGGTAGAGAAGGCATTTGTAAGAAATGATTCAAGAGAGTACTGTTTTCCGCCCGGCTCGGGCCTTAAAGGAGACCACACTAGTCTTTAGAAGTGTGAAGTCGGTGAGAAGTTCTTTACTGTGGTCTTTTTTTTTTTCAGGTGGGGGGGGGGAGAGAGGAGTAGCAGATTAGTTTAATGATCTGATCTCTGGTATGAGGGGTATATCTTCCGTGTTGAACATGTGTTCCCATGTTCGATGATGTATGATCAAGTATGTTTTCCTGGTTGCTGCAAGATGCAGATCAAATGGCACCAACAGTAAGTAATTCCCATGACATAACACCTCCGATGGGACAGCTAGCCAAAGCATAGACCAACTCAACCCTAGACTTCAGCTTAAAAATAAATCTGCCCCTTATACTGGCCCAGCAATACACACTAGATCTAGAAATCCAAATTTGAATGTTTTTTTTTTAATTTCTTAAGGTCAACAAAGAGCAGGTTTCAAAATCCACACAAAAACCACTAGGGCACTTCCCAATTCTCATTAATACTAAAAAAGCGTAATTAAGACAAGATAGGTTAATTCCTGATTCTGATAAAGACTCTTCCTCCTCATCTTTGTCCGAGGAAAATGGCAAAAAAAATGTCCCTTAAAAAAGTCCCAAACCCTGTAAACGGTAGAGATAAAACTGCTCCTTCTACCATAACTGTTACCAGGGCATGGTTGCTGTAAATTTTCAAGCAACCGTAAAGTCACTTCTGCCCATATGGTCTAACCCAGCAAAATTCCAACAAATTTTGTCTGGTCATGTTAGTCTTCAAAACCCAACTATTAAAAAAGTAAGGGCAGTGTTGAAATACGCTGTTCCAGCTGACCTTTTAAAACAAATATGGGACCATGCAAATGTCTCAAATCCTGTTCCACAGCATAAAACAATGAGAAATAATGGCTTCAAGATGGTTAAAAGCTACATACTGGATGCCATTATGGTTATCTGTCCCCCTCTTCCCAACTGATCAAAAATTAAGGCCATTCAGCAATGAAAAAACAAAACAGTGGACTCTTATCTATCACATCTTACTGATGCTTTTAAAGCCTACTCTAGGTATTCCGAGAATACAAAAGGTCCTGAAGCCAGCAGGTTGTCCACTACCTTTGTAGACGGTCTTCTACCCCCAGTTTGAGATCAATTCACATAGGTGTGTTTAAATTAGCCCAGCCTAGGCTTGCATGAGCTAGTTACCCAGGTGCAGTATCTATCTGACCTTATGGTAAAGAAAAAAAAGGACATACAAAATCAACTTCTTCAGGGCCCAATTATATATGTTCTCTTCCTTTGGCAGCGGGGCCAAGGAAAAAAAATGTTTGAAAAGACAAGGCCTTAATGGTCCAGGATTTCAAGTGCAAGGCCCCTCTCAGTGACCCCCTGCAAATAATGGCTTCCGACAACAGGTTCGGAGGCAAATGTGGGATGCTGGTGAAAATAGTAACCTCTGTTTCAATTGTGGACAGGCGGTCATTGGAGGGACAGCTGTCCATTCCTAGCACCACAACCACCACCTCCCTTTCAAGAATTTTCACCAGGCAACCCCTTTAGACAAGGGGAACAGTCTCAGTCAGGCCAGAATCAACTTTATGACTCCGTCTGGACTCCTTCCATTTGGCCTGATGCCCAACAGTCACTATAAGGCTCCCCTGAACAGACACAGCAACTTTTCCCATTTGTCCCAATTGACCAGCAAGGCTCATTCATAACATTAACCATGAAAAATAATCCTACCCCTTTCCTAGTAGATACAGGTTCCACCAAGTCTATTCATACACTGAAAGCTGCCAAAAATTTCCCCTTCTCCAGCAGCATCACTAAAGGCATGGGAACTTCTGGGATCCCCATAAGCTACCCAAAAACAGTTCAAGTACCAGTGAGCCTGATTCCTTTAACAGAACATCATGCCTTTTTAATTGGCATGTTAGCACCATTGAACCTACCCGGTCATGATCTGTTATGTAAACTATGGTGCAGAATTTATTGCATTGAAGAGGGAATTTTTCTGGAAATCCCTCCGAAAGAACAAGACCATGTCATATTAGGAACATGTACCTCCACCAATTCCAACTATTTGCAAGTGGTGCTCACACCGTGTCAAGAACAACCTACTCCTTCTCACCCCTCGCTAGATGCCCTTCCTGCATCACTATGGACCACCCATGATAATGACGTGGGCCTCTTGCATCATGCAGATCCAGTTAAAATCACCTTGAGGCCTGGTGCAGCATCGCCCAAAGTGCCTCAATACTCCCTTTCCACCCAGGAGGAAGCAGGAATCGCTCCAGTAATCCAATCATTATTGCAACAGGGCATTATAGTTCCTACCATTAGCCCATGCAATACTCCTATTCTACCAGTCAAAAAAACAGGTAGGGAAATGTATCGGTTTGTTCAAGACTTTAGGGCCATTAACAAGGCCATTCTACCTACCTTCCCTATAGTGCCTAATCCAGCTACTATCCTGAGCTGCATTCCTCCATCTCCCACGACCTTCTCTGTGATATACATTTCTTCTGCATTTTTCTCTATTCCGATTCATTCATATAGTCAATACCTTTTTGTGTTCACGTACCAGGGGCAGCAATATACATGGACTAGACTCCCCCAGGGGTACGTAGAATCACCTATGCTTTTTTTCTAGAAAAATGAAGTGGCAGTTGGATATCCTTACTCTTCCTGCCGAAACAGCTCATTGTCTCTACTACTCCACAAGCATGTCAAAGAGACACTCTTGCCATTTTGCAGTGTTTGAGTCTTCTGGTTCATCAGCTCAAGTAGCCAAATTAGTGTCTCTCTCTCTCTACTGCCTGTCAATTGGCCAAGAACAAAGCAGTCAATATATATAATGACTGCCGCTATATGGCACTTTATGGAAAGAGCGAGAATTCCTTACATCTAGTGGTACTATTATCAAAAATGCATTTTATGTTGATATGTTGTTACAGTGTCTTTTGTTACCAAAACAAGTTGCTGTTATTAAAATTTCAGCCCGCCAGTCTGATGACTCTTTTGAAAGTAAGAGAAACACTATGGCAGACTGGGCTGTGAAACAAGCTACTCTTTCCACCTCTGTTCAAGGGCAAACAATGCAGCTGTGTGTATTTCAACAGGAGTTGCAAATGATTACCTTCTCAAATCAGTGTTTAGGAAATCTACAGGCTAGTGCGTCAGATTCTGAGGTGACTCAATGGATACATGCAAATTGTAAAAGTGGCGAGGACTCCATCTGGAGACATCCAGATGGGTGCTCTGTAGCTCCAAAAGGCTTTTTACACCAATTAATTTGTGCCTACCATCTTCCTACTCATTTGGGCCAGAATTCACTAATTAAGCTAATCCAATGTGATCGGTATGCACTTGGTCTTTCAAAACCTGTATGTCATTTTGTGTCAAGTTGCTCAATCTGTTTACAGTTTAACATTTCAAGGGGCACCCAGGTCTCACCCCAGCCTCTACCAAAATCATTAGGTCCCTTTTGTGCCCTACAATGGGACTTCATCAAACTACCTCCTTCTGCATGTTGCAAATATGTTCTTACTATAATTTATGTTTTCTCTGGCTGGGTTGAGCCTTATCCATGTGCCAAAAATTATGCTATTTCTGTTGCTAAAAAGGTATTGTATTAAAGTTTCATTGCACTTATAGACCTCCAGCCTCTGGTATTATTAAAAGGGCAAATCAAACCATCAAGGTACTCCTATCTAAATTTACTGCAGAAACAGGCCTCACCTGGTACAAGCACTACCCTTAGCATTATTCTCCATATGAGGCCAGCCTCATCATTCCAGGGGTCTTTCTCCACATTAAATTATATGGGTCAACCTATTCATATGCCCCACACCCACCACCTCCTTTTTCTGATTATCACTTATATGATGCTAATTTGTTGTCCTACTGCAAATGTCTTGTTTCTGTTTTACAGCATCACCACTGTCAGGTCATACAAGCTCAAACTCTACCTGAACCTGACCTGGCAAAACATCTTCAACCAGGCTACTAGGTGTATATTAAATCCTTCAGTCAGAAAACAGCCTTGCAGGCACGTTAAAAGGGGCCCTACCTGGTTTTGCTCACCAAGTCCTCTGCTGTTTGAATGCAAGAATCATCCACCTGGATACATGTGTCACAAGTCAAAAAATGTGCCCTCAAAAAATCAACAACCGCTTTCTTTCTCTTCACATCAGGACATTCAAAAACCTGTTGACCATCGCACTCAAAGCCACACTAAACCACCCTCTTAAAGCCATGACTCTCCTAGCCATGACCACAGCCTCCCCTGCTACCATGCACCGCCTGACAGACTCAACTGACTCTTTATTCAAGACTCTTCAACCCTTTGGTACAACTGTACAACTGCAAGCTCAGCCTTCCTTGTGGCCCACTCCATTCCCTCAGAAACATTGCATGTATATTTGCTGCACACTTCTTGTACTTCTACTTTTTATATTGTGGCCATTCCTTTTTTCAGCTACTTTTACAGGTCTAGTGACCACCCCACACCTTCATGTCCACCGACGAGCAACTAGTTGGCACCCGAACTTTAACATGTATCACGCCTTCAAGTTAATGTATGCCTCCTCTTTCAGTATCAGTAATTGTTGGGTTTGCACCGTGATTCCTACTTCTCATGATGGTATTCTATTTATGAGCTTTCCTCTCAACACCTCTTTGTACCAGCCTATTTTAACCAATCTCACTGGGGAATTGTTGTCACATCCTAACAAGACGGTGTCACTTTCGTTGGCCTTTCACCAGCATAGCATTTTGTGCCTTAAGCAAAATGGATCCAAAAAAGTGGGATGAAATAGTTGTGACACTTCTATCATAAGATTCTGCCATGCCATCCTTCTATCTTCTATTGCAAATCAATCAAGGGTCAGCGAAGCATCTTTGTCTGATTGGAGGATGTGCCCACAGGTTACAGCCAAAAAAAAGTGACATCAAAGAGACTAAATAACATGCACAAACTACTTCATCAGCAGGAATGGATTTTTAAAAACAACATGCAGATGCATAACCTCTCTAAATATGCTCAGAAGCAGGATAACCTGGGCTTTAATGTATTTTTCCACTGTTATTAACAATGAAGTTTCTAAAAACATCTCAAAGGTAATCTTAAATAATGGCTGCTACTTTATCTGCAAAAAACATACAGGGAGCTATATATATATATATATATATATATATATATATATATATATACCTAAAAATTGGTCTGGCAGCTGTTTTCGGGGCAGTAAAATCAATTTGGGAACTGAGAAAACTGTCAAAATTCTTTAAAACCCTGAGCAATGCAACTTTTTCAGCACTAGAACTTATAACTGATAAAATGACAGCCTTGAGAGCTGTGGTCCTACAAAAGCATATGGCTCTTGATTTCATACTTGCGTCTAAAGGGGGTACTCATGCTTTAATCCATGAGGAGTGCTGTACTTTTATTCCTGACAATCAACATGAGATAACTAGCCATTTGGAGTTGATCCAAAAGGTGTCAGACCTGTCAGAGGCTAAAAAAGTTGATAGTTCCACATGGGCATGGTTGACTAACTTATTCTCTGGCTGAAGAGGTGGCACACTAAAGCTGCTAATGCTAATTGTTATACTTGCCTTAACAGCCTTTCTGGTTCTGTTTTTAATAAAGACATTGATTTGCAAACTATTGGCTGCCAAGGCAGCAAAAACTCAATCAAAGTTTTACATGCCAGTTTTTAAAGATAAAAGTAATAAAGCAAACATGTGCAATAATGCTGAGATTTTGGATGTTATGGTAATTTTGAGTTATGGAATGCTAAACTGTAGGGTGATGATTAACCAGCATCAAATGGGGGATTGTAAAATCTGAAAGGTCAAAATCAGGTGTATTGAAAGTTAAGAGTACCTGATTGACTGCACGGAGTAAGAAAATACTGTGATCAAAAGTTATATGACCAAGGAAACAAGTCCTTATATGGACTTATATCTGATTTTCTTTTTTACCTAGCAATAAGTACTCAGGTGAGTCTTAATGCTTAAGGGGAACTACCTGATTGGTATATGCAAATCATTTGTCTATTGGTGCACATAGTTAACTTAGTATCAGTATCATCTAAGCATATATAAGCTCACAATTTCTATTGTTGGGGGAGACTCCCTATATTGATTTTGGGTCTCCCACACGTGTGTTAATAAAGGTATCTATGAAAGAGATAACTTGTCCTGACTGTTCTTTGATTTACTATTGACTATTTGAATAAGTAACTGTAATACCTACTGACATTTCTTAACACTCCATACCTCAGAGTCATCACCCACCTCTTTAACATTCTGACTAACATCCTTCACACATCCACACAACTGACCTCCCTAATATAATAAATAGATAACTCCACACTCATTTGCATATCAGACAACCTAGCACATTTAAAAATATACATACATTCAGAAGGCTTTAAAGCCACTAAAACATGGCTTTGTAACCTTAACCTGGCCTGTGACATAAATAAGATCTGCTGGAGAGACAGATATGTCTCAGAGATTCCTCCTCCTCAGGAATAGGCTACCAGTTCACATCAAACAAAGTCCCTCTGTGACCCTGTTTAAGCATACCCTGGATGAATGGATGGGAAACAGTAAATTCCTGATGGGGATTTCACCTTTGACCCTCCTAGATATGGACAGTTGCTGCTAACTAAGATCTAGAGTTTAGGCCAGATCCTTTATAATGGGCTTCTCTAGTATTATAATGGGTACACACTGCTAGTCTTATAAAGACCTTAGTGACAGTAGCCTGGTAACCACCTATGAACCGATGTAATTCACATCTCATACTCAATTTAAAAAAAAAAAAACACATTTTTTCCCAAAATCCCCAAATCCCTTTCTCATTAAAAAAACAAAATTTAAAATTATCTTTCTTAGTAATACAATCATTGAAGTCACTTCTCATTTATTATGGATGATAGTCTTAAATTTGACCTGCATACACAAAATTGCACAGACTACAAAAACATCTGCAGTTTAAATAATTATATCAATATAGACATAAGGTGAAAACATTGGTTAAGAACAAATACAATGTATATGACAATGATTTAATCTTTAGAAAAGTTTAATCAGTTTATAGATAAAGCAATGGTAAGTTAGTGTAATACGAACAGAAATTACAATATGAAGTGAGAGAGAAAAACAGATGTTTTGTATTATTTCTGAAAATTGTAAAATTATTGTTCTTAAAAGGTTGTTAGAATACTTTGGAGCTTTTCTCCCAGGGCCTCCACTGGAAATGGGCACCTATCTAGTCAGACTTTCCCATTAATCAAATGTCAATAAATAGTAATAATAAGTTGTTTATATATATATATATATATATATATATATATATATATATATATATATATATATATATATATACACACACACACAGCTGTACTATATCATAGATTATTAGGTTGATACTAGGTTAACAACCAGGGGTGGGGGGGTTTCTAACCCTAGCCAAGTTTTCCCAAAAGAATAATGAAATTATGTTCCCAAACAGGACATTGAGGGCTAGGAATTTATATGCTACCTGTGTCCATGAGAGACATGGGAGCTAGGCCTGATCTAAATTTCCTATCCCAAATCCACTGGTCTTCAGCTTCACATGGATGGGAAATCTGTTACATTAGGGGGCAGTCTCTGCGATACATATCCTTCACTCCAGCATGTTCTGTTTAAGTCACAGACAAAATTCAGGTCATTATACCTTGTATTTCTGGTACTAACTGGCTTACAAACATGCAGGTGATTCATAAGTGTGAGGTTTACTGATGCTTGTAAGCGGGGCTTAAATCACCACTTAGCAGTCTATAGGAGAATGAGTAGAGGGGAAAGGACTTTAAGGTGATTTGTGTAACACAGGTTTGTTATGCCTTGTAAACAACCTCTGAGGTCACTGTAGTTGATGCATATGCCTGGTCAGGTACATACCAAAGGGAGCACTGTACTCTATGATTGGTCTAATAAGGGCAGTGTACAGTGGGATAATGACCTCTTTGGACTTAGATACCATGCTCTTACTTATAAATTGTGGAACACAAAAGGATTTCCTTACCGCTGTGGCCATGTGGTGGTCAAAGGTGGTGGTCAAAGGTAAAGCTACTGTTTATGTGAGTATCCAGATCCCTGATTGATGGGTCAACTCTTAGGGGTGTATTATCAGGATGGTACTTAGCTGGGATGGTTGACTTCCCAAAGCGTGTAGTTAGGCATTTCTTAGCATTGAGTTTAACACCATAGCCTTGGCACCATTTGTTACTCAGAGATAGGCCTTCTTTAAAAATGCCATTGTCTGAGAGGAGTCAGTGATAATCACTAGCTTGCAATAATCTGCAACCTTATTCAGCCATAAACCTTCAGTGTTTGTTTCCACTTCAGAGAAATAGATGAGGAGCAGGCCCACTTCAGAGCCCAGGGGAACTCTGCTAGTGACTGGCCTCTTGGGTGGAGATGGCCTCACCTTTTTTGATCTTCTGGGTCCTATCGATGAGCCAGTTGGCTACCCAATGGATGATAAAAGGGTCTATATCTAATTTAGTGAGCTTCCTATATTCCCTGAGTGGAGTATTGTAACAAAAGCCATAGCCAAGTCAAGGTAAGCTATGTACACAGTCTTGTCTTTACCTGTTGCTTTGGCAACTCTCTCAAAATGTCCACCAGATTTAATAGGCATGGCTTCCTTTAACAAAGCCAAGCTGTGATGGGTCCTGTGTCTGAAGGTTACCTATGTACTCATTTATTTATTTATTTATGTATTTATTCATTTATTTTATTTATTTATTTGACATTTGTTAACTGGGTTGCTCCAGCTGGGCCTGAGACATTTTTCAGTGGAGACCCAAGGAGAAAAGCTCCAGTACATTAGAAACATTATGAAAGAAACAATTTAAAAAATACATAGCTTGCAAGATACATTGAAACAAAAAATGAGACATAGGCTGACATAACTTTAAAGCAGACATAGAATCATAAAACGTGGCATAGGTTGGTACATATATTGAAAGATGCATTGAAGCATAAGTTAAAACATGTGTACCATCACTTTTGCCCAATGGTTCTTGGAATTCATAAATTCCAATGCCCTGGATCAACTAATCCATAGTCCTACCAGGGGCTCCAGTATCCTAGACCTGGTCATTACCAACATGGGAAATTGATGCTCCACACCTATGGTCACCCCCTCATTGGTCAGGTCTGACCATAAGCTAATCACCCTTGACATCCACATCCCTCCCCCACCCCCAGTAAGGAAATCTCCATAAAAAAACTTCGTCAAAGCAAACTTCATGCTACTAAAGTCAGAAGTGACAAACTTCATGACACCCATGCAGATGGGAACTGAAAGTTCAGCTGCTGAATCCTACACTAAGGCACTGTATGAGCACATCCACTCATCTATGAATTGTGCCATCCCAAATAGAACCAAGATGCTCTGCTCCAAAAAAAGGAAGCCAATCTGGTGGTCCCCTGCCATAAACAAACTTTACAACAAAAGGAAGAAACTGTTGCAAAAAAGAGAAAAATCCCAGGATGCAAAACACTCCCTCACTAGCGTCAGTAAGAAGCTGAGATCCCTCATAAAATCCCCCAAAGCTAGTTATGAAAGTAAAATTGCCAAAGATTCCAAAGACAACCACAAGGCATTCTATAGCTATGTCAAGAATCTAAATGGCAATGCTCAGATCTGCTCTGAGCTACAACAGAATGGCATTAAATATACTGATCCCAAGGATATTGCCAATATCCTGGCAGATCGATTCAGTGCCAACTTCACCCCCCTCTCACCCCCTAAAGGGCCCATCTCAATACCAAAATATTGCCAAATTCTGGTAATAACAGCCACAGATGTAAAAAATGCACTCTCCAAAGCTAAGAATGCAGCATCCATGGGACCAGACGACATCCCAGGCTGTGTACTACGTGAACTACAAAATGAACTGGTAATTCACCTAAGTGTCATGTTTAATCATAGCCTCACATCAGGCTTCGTGCCCACTGAGTGGCGCACAGCTACAGTTATCCCACTCCACAAGGAAAGATCCACCTTGGATCCTGGGAACTACCGCCCCATCAGTATAATGAGCCTGATCTGCAAGGCCATAGGTTCATAGCTTCATAGATTAGTACTAGGCTAACTGCCCTTGTGAGCCATTTTAAGCTTAGCCATTTATCCCTTGTGAGACTCAAACCCAGCACATTGTGTTTGTAAGGCAAACACCTTAACCATTAGGCCACCCTCCCAACCAAACAAACAGCCTTTGCAAGTCTTGAACCCAGGACCCTGTCCACTATAGTCACTGTAGTTAACCACTAAGCCATCACAGCAGTGGAATGTATTATCATGGAACTTATAAACAAAGACATTGGCAACCTTCAAACACTAGACCCCACCCAGTTTGGGTTCATGAAGGGCCAGTCTTGTCTCCTGAACCTGATTGACTTCTATGAGTTAGTCTCCAGAGCTGTGGACGTGGGTAGATTTGTCCACACAGCTTATCTGGACCTTGCCAAGGCCTTCGACATTATCCCTCACTCTGGAGTCATAGATAAACATATTAAGCTGGGCATTAATCCCTATGTCACTCGATGGGTTGCTAACTGGCTTACTGACAGAACCCACACTGTAAAAGTAGCAGACTCAAAATTAGGCTCCAGACAAGTGACAAGTGGAGTACCTCAGGGTTCAGTCCTGGGACCACTCTGGTTTGGCATATCCTTCTCTGAAGTACAGGCCAACATTAAGGGACTCTGGCTAACAAAATTCACAGATGACTGCAAAATAGGAGCCATTATCGAATCCCCAAATGATGTGTATATTCTACAAAAGAGCCTTACAGAAACAGATGTTTGGTGCCAGAGCCATGGGCTCAAGCTCAATGCCAAGAAATGTATAGTTATCCCCTTTGGGAAAAAAACATGTACCCGTGAATTATCACTTAGGTGGCAGTACACTAAACACTGAAAGTGTAATAAGAGACTTAGGGACACAGGTGGACAGTGGTCTCACCTTCATTAACCACATCACCACAACAGCCAGAAAATCCTTCTATGTGGTACATTTCATCACTAAGGGCTTTTCATCCAGAAAAAAGGAGGTCATTGTCCCACTGTACTCATCCCTCAATAGACCCATTATAGAATACAATGCCCTGTTTGGTATGTGCCTTTCAAGACATCTGCAACAACTGGAAAGGCCGCAGAAATACCTCACTAAAAGAAACACAGGCCTAAAGCAGATGCCCTATGTTGACCATCTAAAAAAACTCCAGCTATACTCTGTTGAATATCATCTACTCAGAGGTGATCTCTGCTTAACATACAAGGCCATGTCAAACCCAGAGCTGTTGGACATACTACACAAAAGGAAATCCCAATCGCTCAGAGCCACAAACTCCAGGGATCTAAACCTTGTCATCACAATGCTTGAGGGATAGTTTCCTGACCCAGAGACTCCTCAGACTCTGGAATAGACTGCCCATACATGTCAAGCAGAGTGCCTCTTTGGACCTTTTCAAAAGGAGCCTTTACGATTGGATGGGAGATAGAAAGTTCACCCTGAGGATCATGTCAGTCATCCTGCTAGACAGGGGTCCAGGGAAGTAAATATTGTGGGAAGAAATAGCCAGGGAATTGTTATGGCTTGGCTTGTATAGGCTTTAGGGCTGATAGCCTAGTACCAACCTATGAAGCTATCCTTGACTTTACATATGGAGCTAGTTAGACTTATGGGTCCCTAGTTACCCAGTTGTTGGACCTCCTTTGTGCAGGTGAATGACTGTAGCCATCTTCCATTCCTTGGTCAGAAAACCTAACTGTAATCGCCAGTTGAAAAGTGATTCAAGTGGAACAGAGAGGTTATGTTTCATTTAGTAAGCATCTCAGGATGTTATTGAGGCCATCAATGGAGTGTTTTTGGCCTTGAAAAGTGCAACAAAGACCGTTTGTCTAGTAATGGTTGGGGGGGATTATGATTTTGTATTTCCTTTGGAGTATAAGGAGAGATGGGGGGATTTTGGCTGTATCTGTCAGTCAAGAGGTTGACAATGACTTCTGGTTCAATTTGGGTGATGCCATTTACAATAAGTTATGAGCATTGTTGCATATTTTCATTGAGAGTATGGACATAGCTGTGGAAAGCTTTGTGGTTTCTTTGCATGAGAAGGTATTTTTTTCTTCAAATTAAGCCTTTGAAGTATTAATTAACACTCTTAGCTACCTGTTTAGATTGGTCAGGGGTGTTTTAGTATGCTGAGCTTTGTTCCTCCTATACTTGGCTAATCATATGCTATGGGGGTTACTGGATTTGGGGGTGCTTGGAATTTAGCCAAAGTATTGCTTAGTAGAGAAAGGTTAGCTCTGGAATAGTTTCTAAAGGATTTTGGTTTTGCTGGGTCCACAGATTTAAATTTTCTTTCAAGTAGTACTGCCTTATGGTCAGATCTGATTAGTGAAGGCATTTCATTGGATGAGGAACATTGCTTCCCCATGCTTGTGAGTAAAAGGTCAAAGATGTTTGTACCCATGGTAGTAGAATGGACTACCATGTTCCAGGATCTTGGTATTAATGAAGTGTAAGAATCACTGGGCTTGTGCATTAGAAGTTGTGTAGGATTCCCAATCTATAGAGTGGGTAGTTGAGATCCCCATAAAGACTGCACTGGGTTGAATTGTGAAGGACTCTAGTACCTTAAGATAGATAGCATGGGTTTCCTGTGAAATGAAGGAGGGCCTATAGGTTGCAAAGATATGGTATGAGGGCCTATTTATGGTGAGTTACACATGTATAAGTTCCAGTGGGGCATAGACTTTAGCTACATTGGATGTGAAGTTGTTTTTAATGTAGACTGAACTCTTCCACCATTAGTTTCCTTCTGTGCAGTAGCTGGTCTAAAGATGTGAAAGGCATTAGAAGTTTGCACTGCTGGTGTACTCCCCATGACTTTACACCATGTATTGGTTTATACACAGATGTCTACACTCTCCAGGGAGAGTAAGGCATGCAGGGAGTGGAGTTTCATGTTAAGACATCTAGCATTGAGCAGTACCACCTTCAAATATTCCTTCATAGCTTCAGTTAAGTCAAGAGGTTTATCATTTTGGTATTGCCGAATGGGGGTGGAAAAGGTATTTGCCAATATACAAAAGCCTAGAAGGGATAAGTGCAGACCATACTTGGCAAAACAACATGGTCTGTCAACCATATCGTCCCAGGCCATCAAGTACTCCATGGACTGACATCAGAAGCTAAGCCAATTGATAAAATCAATCATTTTCTGTTGGTAAAGTGGCATCTTCCTTGGAGGAGGTAGTATGCTGCTCGTTGTTAGGCTCATACCTGCCTGAGACACATAAACGGTGAGCTCTATCATGTCTCACGTCATATAGTTAAGAGAGGTACATCTCAGAGTCATACTGGTACCTGCGGTTCAATGACCTGAGTGCCTGTATGACTTGATGGATCTTAGCCCCGGAAAGACAACCAACCATGACTCTCTCCTTACTCAGTCTGGTGAGGGAGACATTAGTGTGCCTCATTACAGAACCACCAATGACCAGGAAATTTGGCTGTGTGTTGGCTTGCCTTAAGTGCTTAGCAGTAAACACATTGGATACAGTGTTACTACAGTGTTTTAATGGAGTGTTTACGTGATGGCTGAAGGCAGTTTTTTTTTGAATGCACTGTGCAGATGATCTTATTGTTTTAGGAAGGTTACCTATAAGTACCTCAGTATAAGTAGTTTTATGTGCAGGGTCTTTAGCCTTTGCATAGGCATAGTGCAAGTGTCACCGACAACCTCTATAGGATTAGTTTTGTTTATATGAGAGGTTTGCCTCCAACATTAAAGTATATTTATATCTCTCACATACTTATATCTGTTTTATTAAGAATATTTGGATTGTCAGGGTGCATCATTCAATTGCTACATTGCCACAAAATACACATTTCAACCTGAATCGCCACAGAGAAAGTCATTAATTGCATATCCATGGGTATTGATCTACTAGGGAAGAGTGAGGGAAATTTAAATATTGAATAGTTCAATAACACTAGGAACTCAATAAGCAGTCCTCAGCTGTGAGCTATCTAGATGATCTAGTAGTTAAAATATACCCATACAGTAGGAATATTTTTACGGGAAACTTGCACTGTGAGAGATCAGCATCTGCACAGATTACAAGAGGGAATTACACTGCAAGATATCAGAGCTTATACAGATCACTGCTAGGTGCTGCTGCACAGAGAGCAGTAGTTCTTACTAAAGACTGTAAAATGGTCAAAGAGATCACATATGTAGCACAGAAACACTCAATTAATACAGATGCAACAAAGCAATGCAAAAAACAAATGCCAAGGCAGTGGAAATGGTAATGTAAGTCTTAGCTTGCTCGTACATTATGAGTCAAGAGTTGTCCAACTGCGATGCTTAAAAGCAGAGGAGATTTAATGAAAAAGACGCAAACAACTCGCTGTAGCCAATCAAAAACAGCACACTCTTCTTTCCGTTACACAGTGCCTGGACAGAAAATAACTCAGGCCCCCTCTGCTCTCACTAAAGTGGAAACAAGGCAGTTCTAACTAAAGACGGTTGTTGTTGTGTCTTTTGGCTTTTTCCCGGTTAGGGGTCGCCACAGCAGAACTCCAGTCTGCTAATGATTGGTAGTTGATTTTTATGTGCCGAGTTAGCAGCCCTGATGCACAACCTTCAACGAAGGTACGCCCATTCGTGCATGTCCTCCACGCAGAAGACGCTCTACCTGAGAATCGAACCGGACAGTGTCTTACTATGAGGTGACAACACTACCGCAGCACCTCCACCGCAGGTTTTTTCTAACTAAAGACGGTAATAAAGGTAAAACAAGTGGAGATATTCAACACAGAAATACTTAATACAGCTATGACAAAAACAATGGGAAGAACAAGTGCTGAAACAATCGATATGGTAATATATATCAGCTACATCTATCTGTATTTTTTAAATTTTTTTTTAACATAATGACACTTATGTACACATAATAGTTAGAAGGTAGTGCAATTATAGTTGAGGATAAGGTTCAGCAATCAGTTTCATTTTAAATCCAGATGTGATATGTCATGCAATTTGAATTGGGTCATAGTTTTCAGAGGGATTGTTATGCAGTTATAACACTTGCATGAAATGCAATATTGTAAGTATTCAAATAATTATGTGCTGTCCAGCACTGCACAGCCATTTGACTGCATAAGAATGAAGGAGATATGCCCCAAAACACACATGGGTATGTGTTCTTATGCGCACGCGCGCGCGCACACACACACACACACACACACACACACACACACACACACACACACACACACACACACACACACACACACACACACACACACACATTTACACGCATATACAAAACAGTTACAATTTATATCACCATTTTCCAGGTATAGAGATGGCACATTTGCATTTGAAGTTGCCACACTACATCATCACTGGTCCAAAAATGTCAGTAATGCAGGACATTCAGGGTTCATAAAATGACAAGACTGTATACTGTTGTGATGTCACAGATGACAAATACCACATTTGCTTTCCCCCTCTTTACCAACTTAAAAAAATCAGACATAACCAAATTGGAAACATGCTACAACAAAATGACCCGTTTCGCAGCCAACATTTCCCACCAAACTGACCGTTGTATTGCTCTGCATAAATTAAATTGGCTTGAGCTCTCTAACCTTCTTCATCTCTACCAACTTAAATTCACACACAATATCATCTTCCATCCTGACAGTTGTCCATCCCTCAAGGAACTTGTTGTTCCCTACTTATGACTACAAAGTCTAAGATCTGCAGACAGAAACTTTCTCACAGTAAACAAAGCTAACAACACTCACAGTGAAACCCTATTCTCAAATCAAATAGCCAAATTATGGAACTCTCTACCTTACACCCTACAAAACACACCCAAATCTATCAGTTTTAAACAAGTACTATTTAAACATCTATCCAAGAACTGGCATTGTTCTTGTGCCAAACCTGACTGACAAGATATCTAGAACTCTCTCAACACACTGTCCACTCCTTATCTCATTTTCTCCCTCTCCTCAGTGTTTATTACTACTCAAAAGTAAATATATAAATGAAATATCACTTGTTCATAACTGTTATTTAATACATACAGACAACTTTATTTTTCTCAGTGATCTTCACTGAAATGCTTGTGTTTTTCTTTTTCAACCTGTATCTAGTAAAAAACTGTATTGGATACTACTTTGTATAGACTAACTAGAAGATATGTATTATGCATCTTACTGTACATATACTATTGTACTATCTAATTATTGTATATTGCTTGTATTTTTGTGGAGCTTTTCTCCTCGGGCTTCCGCTGAAAATGGGCTTCTCGCCCAGTCGGACTTTCCCGTTAAACAAATGTAAATAAATAAATAAATATCACTTTCATGGAACATTGCACACTCCACACATTATGTGGGTTTCTAAGCATGCAGGGTCTGTGATACAGCATGGTGCATACTGTCACAATGTTGTGCGCCCTTACCATAAAATCCACTGTGATGTATGTATACAAAAAGTACACACATAACTGTTGGGTGCTGTATCCTCATTCCAAGAACACACTGTGATGTATGTATACAACATGCATGTAGTGTACTGTACACCTTCATACTTGGAGAACTGCACTCTGTGATGTATGTGTACAAAGGGTGCATTATGCTATTGTACTGTATACCATAACGGTCACCCTTATCTTTAAAGTACATTGTGAAATACTGTTATAAATGTCTCACAGTGCTCATGTTCTACGTACCCCTACACTCAGAAAACTTTGTGAGGTATGCGTAGAAAAGGTATAAAATGCTGCTTTGCTCTACACACTCACCACCAGAATACATTGTGAGGTTTGCATACAAATTGTATACAGTGTTACCATGCTGTCTACCCTTATCACCAGAATACATTGTTAGTTTTGCATACAGAATGTATACAGTGCTGCCATGTCATGTACCCTCACCACCAGAAAACATTGTGAGTTTTGCATACAAAAGTTGCACAGTGCTGCCAATTGTATACCCTCCCCACTAGAATACATTGTGAGGTTTTCATAAAAATGGAGTACAGAGCTGCCATGCTGTATAGTTTTGCTACCAGAATACATTGAGAGGTTTGCATATGAAAACTATACAGTGCTGCCATATTATATACCCTCACTGCCATAATAGATTATGAGGTTTGTATACAAAGGGTATAGAATGCTGCTATGCTGTCTACCCTCACCACCAGAATACATTGTGAGGTCTGCATACAAAAGGTGCACAGTGCTGCCATGCTGTCTACTCTCACTACCAGAAAACATTAAGAGGGTTGCATACAAGTTATACAGTGCTGCCATATTGTGAACCCTCACCACCAGAATACACTGAGAGGTCTGTATAAAAGGTTTTCAGTGCTGACATGCTGTGCACAGTCATCTTCAGATAACACACAAAAGCTGCTCAGTGTTTCTGCTCAGTTTCACCCTCAAATAATTGAGGTATTCCTATAAAATGTATGCAGTGCTGCTTTGATGTGCATCCTGTCTCTTGGCACATTGTTATATGTTCTTACAACTGGTATGCAGTGCAACCATGATATACAATTCCATCCTCAGAGGGCAATGTTTGCTATGTGTACAGTTACTGCACAGTATCACTGTGTGGTACACAGGCTCAGCAGTCTTTATATACTAATTTCATGTTATTCATATTCTTTGTACTAATAGGTTAAAACCATTAGGCAATCACATGAATTTTTTTCTGTTTTTTTTTTTGTGTGTCTCCAAAAACTCACCCCAAGATAGTGGATGGCAGGCACTGAAACCCAAATATATCATAGGTAAATTGTGAATAATTAATGCTCTAACCACTCAGGTGAATTGAAAAAAGGTATGCCTTCCAACACCTCCAGTACCACATGTAAGCAAGGTGGCACAGCCTACACTGTTGTGTACTTGTTGTATTTAACATCCCTCTTCAGATATATCCAATACTCTGCAGCACCACAGATGCATAAATGTTCAGCCTATCACATGCCACATCCTCTCAATGCATACATTTTTCACATGCACCTAAACTTTGTAATTATTAAGAGCACATTTGTAACCCCCTGTTGGCAGAAAGTGCAGGAAGCAAAAAAGGAACTGTCATTTTCAGTATAGATTTTGGGACTGTTGATGAAATAGAATGAAGGCAAAATATTATGAAAAATTATAAAATATAATATCAGGAAATACATTTTGAGATTCACCACATAAGTGTGGAACAGACTGGTGGAAAAAAATACATACATGGCACACCCTATCCCTAGATGATAGCTTTGCCCATTATGTCTGGGAGGAATTGTCTGTACTTGTGTGTCCTCCCCATGATGACTGCTCCTCCTGTCATCACCGCTACTTTAGTAATGCTTATATGCTATCCCCATCCTAAGTTATCCTTCCAGGAAGAATCTCTTTTTTAGTGCACAATTGGGTTAATATACTTTGTATCCTAACACTGTGTGCTTCTCTATTAAAAAATGTTGTTCAACTGTTACCCATAACAATGCTGAAATGAATGACATGCCGAACACCTCAATATGTCATTTATTCAGCATGAACATATGAACTTGATAGATGCAAGATTTCTTTTTATTCTGTTATGAACTGGTGTTCTAAGATATTCACCCTTTCTTAATTTCTCCAAATATTTTGTGATTCTAATACCATGATAGGGACAGACCTCATTCCTAACTCAGGGTATGATTAGTGTTCAGAAAATTAGTACTACTTCATTCTTTGTTGTTTGCCAAGAGTGGTCTTCTCAGCACACAAAATGTATCCTATATTGCTTCGTTCTGCAGGTCATACATGGTTACATGTATTGGTAACATATTTAAGTACACCTGAGCATTACTTTGTTAGTTCTGTTGCTCCTTCTGCTATTAAGCTACACACACTGGCTATTCCAACACATGGAAAATGTAGTAACTTCCAGTTCAGACAGTATCAAGTTTACTGCTCAATACCAGAAGTGTCAAAAAATAACTTCTAGATCTCAAGGCGTCCTGAAACTTTAACACACATGTATCTATGATTTAATAGACTTGGTTTAATTTTAAAAACAATAATCTCACTTCCTGCCAGGTTTTTGCACATATCTCACATTCAGATCTGCTGAAAATTGTAGGGTAGTACCAATATTTGTTACAGACCTAATTATCATTGGACATATTTCCCATAACCCACAAACAGAACTTTATGTATAGCAAATTGCCTTAAATAAGAAAAATATCAATTGATAGCATAGTGCAGCTCACCTTCCATGTCACTGGAGGACCATGAAGTATTTCTAAATCTGCATACTGAACTATCTGTAAATATAAATCCCTTTTTGGTGGGTGATTTTTTAACTACCATTAATTAACTGAAGAGTCCATACCACAAAGTCAATTTGTCCCAAAAGATTCCTAGACTTTGTAAATGCTAACTGCCATGTAAGGCCAAAATCTTTTTGACTTCATCCTTACTAAAAATGCACTTACTTGCACTACTCCTATACTATCCCACTTTCTGGTCAGATACAACTACAAATCAATAAGCTTCTTCTTAATTGCATCTGAAA
Source organism: Protopterus annectens (assembly GCF_019279795.1). NCBI lineage: Eukaryota > Metazoa > Chordata > Ceratodontiformes > Protopteridae > Protopterus > Protopterus annectens. Next base: position 326,809,284 of record NC_056736.1, read on the forward strand.
CCAACACAATGACCAACTCTGAATTCAAGGATTTTAAACAGACAAACCAATAACAATGAAAGATGAGCAGATAAAATCCTACTGCAAGATTTTGAGCTCCCATGTGGCCTCATCTGTTACTTATACAAAGGAATTTTTCCTCCATTCTAACAATAGTATAAACCAAGTAGTCCTAATCAGACCAAAATATGCTTGAACATGTTAAAATAATCCTCTACAACCTCATAAAGGATGGTGACATCCACCCAAACCATGGTCCATCCCCACCTGTTGACCCTAATCCCCCAACTATATCCCCTACCACCATAGCTCCAACAAATAGACCTCCTAACTCACTGCTGGCCTGCCATTTATACATTAGGAGCATAAATAAAACCCAGCACCTGCATGCCCTCTTAGCTGTTCATTCCCCAGATATATTATGCCTAACAGAAATGTGGCTAAAGCCTGCCACCAAGGACCATGAGATTCTGCCACCAGTGTACAATATGATTTGACTAGACCGTACCACCAGAAAGGGTGGTGGGGTAGCCATACTTTACAAGTCTATCCTATCTGTCAGCATAGACACCCAACAACCACCCCAGTTCAATAATGCTGAAATTCTTATCTCAAAACTACAAATGAATAAAAACAAAAATGCAAGCATTGTCTGTGTCTACATTCCCCCAGGGAGGAACACAGAGACCTTAGAAGACTTCTTATATTGGTTATCCAATAACTACCCCCAAGAAACAATTGTTCTTGGAGATTTCAGCATTGACTGGAACATTTATTCTTGTGAAACATGTGCAACCCACATAAACCTCTGTGGATTTACTCAAATCATAACCTCCCCCACCCGGACAGGAAAACCCAATAACAAGGAAAGTACCCTAGACTGGATACTCGTCAATACCCATCTTCATTCCTATAAATTAAGCACTTTGCCTGAAGACCTAAGTGACCACTGTCCCACCTATGTAATCAAGCTCAATGTAGACTGTTCCTACCAACCCACCTATAGAACATTAAGAAATAACAAGAATTTTATTCTCACAAAGTTTCAAAATGAACTTAAGGCATGCAACTGGTCAATAATAAAAAGTCTCCCCCTAGATGAAGCAGTAGCATACTTTAACACCAAATTCCTTGCTATTCTTAACTCCCATGCTCCCAGCCACTCTATTGGAACCAAAGTTAATATTGCACCATGGCTTTCTAAAGATACCAAAACCAAAATTTCACTCAGAAGCAAAGCATGGGCCACCTACCGAAAAACAAAAGCCCCACTTGATCAACTAAGATTCAGACAGCTAAGGAATGACACCAAAAAATCCATAACCTTAGAAAAAAAGAACTACTACTGCCATCTACTGCAAAAACACCAAAATAAACCTCAAAAGTTCTGGGCAGGAATAAACAAACTACTCCATCCAGGCCAAATTGCCACTCCACCCCCCACTGCTTCCCAACAAAAATCCCCAGTAGTCATTGCTAATAATTTCAACAGCTTCTTCATAGAGACTAGCCAGTCTCTAGCCAGCCAACTCTGTCCTAATGGCTCTAATTCTAATGCAGCCACACCCAGTACCCAAACATACCTTACCTTCCAACCTGTTCCTACCCAACTTATTCATGCCCTACTTAAGAAACTAAGACCCACCACCCTGTCTGCCGACCTCCTCCCAGCAGACTATCTGCAAAAGACTGCTGACACCATAGCATACCCCATCTCAGTCTTGATCAACAGAGCTATATCTGAAGCTAATGTACCCACTATATGGAAAATCTCCCATGTCATACCTCTCCATAAAGGAGGCAGTTCCACTGAACTGCCAAACTATAGACCTATAGCTATTCTGTCACCTCTAGCTAAAATGATGGAGAAGTGTGTACACATACAACTCATGCACTATCTCACACAGAGCAAGCTTTTGTCCAACTTTCGGCATGGCTTTAAGCCACACCACAGTACTACTTCTGCCCTCCTCTCTTTCTCTAACATCATTAACCACAAACACAATAATAACAAACTATCCTCAGCACTCTTTCTAGATCTATCCAAGGCTTTTGACATGGGTGACCACAATATGCTTATAAATACCCTAAAGGCCTTCTCCTTAAACAACCATGCACTCCAATGGTTTCAGTACTACCTGCAGAGCAGGCAACAGGCAGTCCTTTGGCAGGACAAGCTATCATCTTGCCTACCCATCACATTAGGAGTCCCCTAGGGCTCGATACTAGGACCCCTTCTTTTCTCCATCTTTATCAACGACCTTCATTCAGTCATACCAGATGCTACTTGCATTCAATATGCGGATGACTCCACCTTGATTTGTTCTGACACCTCACCAGCTACTTTATTCACATTAACCCAAAATACCTTCAATACAGTGGAAAATGGCTCTCCAATCAATATCTAATCCTAAACCCCAACAAAACTAAGCTGCTCCTCTTCTCCCCCACACGCAGGACCCCCCCTGCCACCCTTCAACATAACCGCTAACAATGGCACTATCATCTCCCCAGAAGCCCAAACTAAACTACTGTGTGTCATAGTTGATAACCTGAAGTTTGATGCGCATATCAATCCAACTATCAAAACCATTAATAAAAAACTTGGCTGTCTTTACAGCATCAAACCTCTCCTTACCCCACTTGCTAGAACTGCAGTTGCCCATTCCCTATTATCAACTCTTTTCTATGCCTCACCTCTATCTATTCTCCAACTTAAACAAAACAGATCTTAATAAACTATTATCCTGCTATAACCACATTGCCAGATTTGTTACTGGCACAGCCTACTGGACACACCACTGTTGCAACCTAAATACCCTAGGATGGCTTGAACTGCCTAGCCTACTGCAGTTCAACCAGCTAATAGTGGCACATAAAGTCCTATACCAACCAAAAAATACACCTGCACTAAAAAATATTATCAGCCCCTACACCAGCACCCGGCCACTGCGATCATCCACTAGACTCCTAGTTCAAACATACAAAGCCAACTACTCAGCTGGGGACTCTCTGTTTGCCAACTCTGTTGGAAAAACATGGAACAGACTCCCAGCTGACTTGACCCTAGAACCCTCACTAACTCGATTCAAAAACAAACTCAAGAAATACTTCAGAACTCATTGGTTATGTCCTTGCAATAACCCTGACTAGTGACCTCTCTATTACTTAGGTGCCTTCCCTTCAACTACTTCTAAATTTTTTCTACCGCACCATTTCAGGAAGGGTCAATTGTATAACTGCTGCTCAATGTGTCTGATACATGAATGTAATGTTTTATATATATATATATATATATATATATATATATATATATATATATGTATATAAAACTTTGAAAATAATGTTATGATTTGTAAAGTGTTTTATAATAAGTTAGTACTATATGTGCTAAATGCTGGTATTGCTTATGACTGTAATCTGCTTGGAACTAGCATTTACAAATGTTCAATACGTATTATTATCTTGGAGCATTTCTTCCCAGGCCTCCACTGAAAATGAACATATATCCAGTCGGACTATCCCAGTCAACAAATGTAAAATAAAAATAATAAATAAATAAACCACCTTGCCAGCATTACTAATCTCTGTTACGAAAGACGAAGCCAATTAAGGCTTGTGCAAGTCAAAATCTAACATTATTACTCTATAAACATGATCAGCAAAAATAAGAAAGATCAAACTGGAGCATAAACTAAAAATTAGCATCTGAAGCCAAGGATAGTCATAAATCCTCCCTTTACAAGATCAGATGATTTAGAAATAACACTAATAAGCATTCCCAGTCCCAAAATTAAAGATTTTGTTTCTGTACTTGCAGACACACGTGCTACCAACTTCCCAGTAGAAGCAATCATTGAAGTTCCATAAATTCTCCAAGTCTATTCCTTCCACCCAGATTATTATGATACATGCCCTAAATGCACTCGTTTTACCAGAAAACACCATAAGCGAAGACCCTTAGGAACTTGTTTAAGTTCCATCAAACGGTTAAGGAACAAGTTGACCATCTGTAAACTCCAAGTTTTCTCGTGGCTTTTTCAAAGCCACATAGTTGCTCCTGGAATGTACCAAACCCCTACGAACACTTAGGGGTAGATGCAAACTGGTAATCAGGTGTAGAAAACAGTAATTTAATATCTGCAGATGTTACATTTTCTAGTGCAAAATTGGTCATTCAACCATTATTGGCTTCTCTGGAAGTACCTGGACAGTTACTTAGGACCAGAAAGTCCTCCAGAGGTGTATGCAGAATTACAATGTAAGCTTTGTAGATTTATACAAGAGGGCCCATATGTGAGTGTACAGGGTTATAGAAGGACCATTCAGTGCCCAGGGTGTGCCACTTGTAATACTAAAATGGTGGTATACATTGCCTTGTGTGGAACTTGTCCTGCATTTTATGTAGGTAAAACCACACGTAGGTTGCAAGATAGAATGGCAGAACACCTTAGGGATATGAAAAATAAAAAAAACTACTAATGCATTATTTTGTCATATTGAAACATGTGAGGGTTTTAAACAATTCCTTTTTTTCATTATTGACCGGCTAAGACACAATGATACAGGAGGTGATTATAAAACTTTACTGGAGTTTAGGGAGACTTTGTGGTAACCGAGATTAAATGCAACAGTATGTCCAGGTATAAATGACAACTGTTCTATGACTAATGCATTAAAATTAAGGTGTGTGCACATCTGAAACATTTTTAAAAGAAAGTATTTTTATGAATTTTTTATTACATATATGTTTTAGGTTTGTATGACTATGTAATATAGTGTTTTGAGAATAAATATATGTAGTAGTGTTTTATGTTTTGTATTAAGAATACAAGCAGTCTTGTCTTGTTTTCTTAAATGTGATTAATCAGATAAATTATCCGTGCTGATTGGTTGGATTGCACTATATAAGGGGATTTCCCTATAATAATTTTGACTCTGATGACGCCTTTGTGATATTGACAAAAGAGCTAAGTCTTATTATTGTTTTTTATCATTAAACACCTATTTTTTTGTGAATATGTCTGGTTAGGTACATATCAAAGGGGGAATTGTGCTCAATGATAGGTCTGATGAATGCTGAATACAGTGGAATGATGACTTCCTTGGACTTAGATGCCATACCTGTGTTTCTAACAACATAGAATGATTTCCTCATCACTGTAGACACATGATGATCAAAGGCTAGATTACTATCTATGTGTGCCCACAAGTCCTTGACTACTGGGTCAACTCTAAGTTGTCAATATGATAGTTACCCGGGATGGATGACTTCCCAAAGGATACTATTATGAATTTCTTGGTATTAAGTTTTAGTCCATGGCTCCTGACACCAGTTGTTTGTCAGTGCCAGCCTCTCCTGGAGAACATTTGTGTCAGTATGAGATTCATTAGCAGCTCCTAATTTGCAATCATCTGCAAATTTTGTCAGCCAGAGACCACTGACATTGGCCTTGAGTTCTGAGAAATAAATGCCAAAAGGAAGTAGTCCAAGAACTGATCCCTGAGGGACTCTACTTGTGACTGGCCTCTTTGTAGAGGTGGACTCCCCAATTCTAACTTCCTGGGTCCTGTCTGTGAGCCAGTTGGCTATCCACTGGGTGACGTACGAGTTTGTACCTTGAGTTTGCTAGCAATGGCTGAGTGGGGTATTGTGTCACATGCCTTGTCCAGGTCAAGGTAGGCAGTGTAAATGATTATGCCCTCCTCCATTGTTTTGGTGACCTTCTTAAAGAAGTCCACCAGGTTAAGTAGGCATGATCTACCCTTGACAAAACCAAACTGGGTTGGGTCCAGTGTCTGGGGGTTTACTATATCTCTGTTGATCATCTCCATGATAATTCTTTCCATGGCTTTAATGATTATTTCTGATTAAGTCAGCCCTTCTGTTTAGTTTATTGTTCTATTTAGTTGGGTCTAGGAATTGCCTCTGGTTACAAAAATAGGCTGCCCTCCATTTGTAATTATAATTAGTACCTTGATAGTTTGCAGATGTTACTATCCCTGGTGGTTTTGTTGCCTGTGGACAAGTCTGCAATGTCCTTATCAGGCACATCACGACAATTAGTCTACAGTGAAGACAGCAGCTCATTTTGTGTCTTTAAAATGAGAAAGCTACAGATACAGACTTAGTGCTACATAAGCATAAATTAGAGAGAAAAGCCAAGCAGTGCTAATGTGAAAAAAAATAGACAAGAAAAGAAGTTAAAGGTCTGCTTAACATAGCATGCAAGATGCTCTAAATAAAAACAGATGGGTCCTCGATGATTCTCACAAATAGCAAAACAATGCTGATGAGGACAAAAAACACTTTGGTCTGAAATCAGTCAGATGAGACAAAAATGTTTAGAGCTGTTTGGTAACATTCTATATGACAGTGTTGTAGTTCATAATAAAAGATAGGCTGGAAGAATATATGAATATAATAAAGGTTTTATGGGGATTTCCCAAACAGCAGTAGGAACATGATGACAGCCAAACAGAGTTTCATTAGTATTTTATACTTTCTGAAATGTTTGAATAATGGAAGATAGAAAGACTGAATGAATCAGGTTGCAAAACTCACTTGGCTGTCTATTAGGTCCTAGCCTCTTTTTAGTTCACTGATGACTTGTATTATATCCATAGTCATAATATGGGTTATCAGCATGAACAGGTACAGACTGTGAAATATTCATCAGGAATGTTACTGCAGCACTGAACTGCATTTCAAAAAAGGAAGGACTACATGTTTAGTATGACTATTATGAAGTATATAAAGCTTGCAGGGTGATTGTGGAGGAAACACAGTAACAATCTCACTCATACTTCACCTCAGCAAAGTTTAAGCCCACCTACTCAAAATATGAGTCTGACAGGACTGAAAACTATGAAAACTTAAGCAACAAAATAATATCAACAGGCTTCTTATACAACTAAACTGCATTTCTGAAGAAGCATTCAATGAGTTTTCAAAATTAACATTTTCAAGTTACCAAGCATGTATAATTGCCATACTATCAGCACTTAACAAATGTAATATATTGAAAGAAATGGGTAGGCCTTGAATTTATAAAATGACACACATTTATTATTGTTAAAGGCAAAAGAAGCATTCAAAGCAAAGGGAAGCCTGCGATTATTTTTGACACTGGCCTTATATGCTCCTTACGTTTTTGTCATTAATATACTGCTGTGGATATAAAACGCAAGGCAGGCTATTTAGTTAGGTCTAGGAATTGCCTCAAATATCACAATAATAGACTATGTGTTGTACATTTACACAGAGTTTCATATTGTCTTGTAGGTTACAAAAAAAAGGTTGTCCTACAATTGTAATAATAATTTGTACCTTGATAAAAGTTCTTAGAAGTTGGACATCCTCCACATGCACCTCTAATGGTCAAATAATCCATGACTGAATAAAATGTGTTTGTATAGCAATGTGGCCAATGCTAAGTAGTTTACACTTTGCATTGGCTGGATAGAGCTATTTTAAAAGTGTGCTGTGCAAAAAATTCTATTTGCATTATGGTAGAGTTATGATCAGTATTTGTTATTTTGGTCTTTATGTAGTGTCTTGGTAGTTGCATGAAGCCATCAGGTTCTGACATTTGGTGACTTAAAAAGCCACAGTCTGCCTTCCAAAGGATGTTTCACAGTGCATTCTTTAGCCAGTTTGCTGAAATATAATTTTTTTTAAAGAAAATTGCCATCTCATAATAACTCGATAACTGAAGGGTTGGAAATAACTTTTTCTGCAAATTTACTACGAGATGACAAGAGAGGACATATGAGTGAGATTATGTGTCACAATCTTATGCATAAGAGTAGAGTCTCTCTGAGTAAATGTGCTATGCCTTACTGAGTGGTCAGCAAATTAAGGGCAAGGAAGAATCCTTTTGTACTATGGACAACTTAAAATTGGATGCATTTTTTCATACAATTTGCCTTAGAAGCGTTTTTGACAAATGATCACATTGTCATGCCAGACAATTCAAATCAGCCTTTTTGAGTATGACATTTTCAACAAAATCTGCTCATAATAATAGATCTTCTGTGAACTATGTTTATAAATTGTGCAGGCAGTCTGGCTTATCTAAGAAGATATAAAATTGACAGAGAATGTAGCTTTTTAAACCAGTGCTCCTATATATTTTTAATTTTCTGCTTTTAGTAATATGGCACAAAAATAATGTATGAGTTTATTCGGAAATCCCCACTGACAGATAGTTCTGTTGAAGAAGTTGATATGCACAGCCTGATAACTTTATCACTGTCAGTAATTTCATTATTTTAATTGCATTTATAAAATCATTAATATTGTCTTAGAATAAGAACATTATTATAGATAACTCACAACAGATTCAAAATTAGTAAAATGACCAAAAGCTGTAGTTAATTGGATTTTTACAGGACTTCATGTCTTTAATTTACATCCAATAGATAAGTACTAATTTTATGGTATTTCTTCTTTGTTCAGTAGAAGCTAAAACTTGTATAGTCAAATGATAAAAGAAATGACTGTATACAAATCATTGTGCTTTCAAGGTAAACAGCTCTCTGTTGTGGGCATCATTTTGCCAGCAGATTTAAGTATTATTTATTTATTGTGACCACAATTTCAAAAAAGGCTATGAGCATTTATTGTAGAGACCTCAAAAGAAGAGGTACAGTACAAGGTGAAATTAACAAAAAAGAAACAGATCACTAGATGGATCGATAGACAGACATACAGACAGATAGATAGACAGACAGACAGACAGATAGATAGATAGATAGACAGATAGATAGATAGATAGATAGATAGATAGATAGATAGATAGATAGATAGATAGATAGACAGACAGATAAATAGACAGACAGACAGACAGATAGACAGATAGCTAGATAGATACATAGATAGATAGATAGATAGATAGATAGATAGATAGATAGATAGATATTGACAGAAATGCATAGGTTTTGGTGAACAGTCTCAGGGCCTATTGCTCATCATGGAATTTGTTGTTCCAAATCACACATTGGAACTTGCAAGTGCCCATATGGCCAACTACTTTATAATGACCGATTAAGGAAACCAAACTTTCTATCTTTTCAAGAAAAGTAAGCATGTTACAGAATGAAAATAATATTAATCACTGGACAACACTCTGCATCCCTCTGCATGTATAACTTTATCAAGTGAAATACGTTTAACCAAACACTATTTTATACATTATTTAATTAAGAAATGGCATGACTAATTGTATGGAAAGATATTAGGTCTATATTTTGAATGACTATTTGCATTACATTGTGTTTGCTTACAAAAGTGAGTACTTTTATCATTAGCATTGTATAAGCTAATAGTGACAGAAAATTTTGCACTGTGATATGGGCCATTGATGAAAATTTTGGAGTCTGAATCTGCACACAGTTCATATTCAAGCAATAATGCTTGACAGAATGGCCATTATCAGGGAATTAATGCATGCCCATGGGTGCTGTGATACCCATTGCTGTATATAGAAGGCCTTATCAGGGCATTATTTGTCTGATAACACCCACCTTGGAGAGGATTGTTGTGGTTAGAGAATGGCTATCTAAAACTGTTTTGTACTTATTTATTTATGCATAACTTTTTTATAATTTTGATGTAAAATCATTCTACTAACTAATGTTTCAAACTTGTTGTAGCATATGTAATTGTTGAAATATTTTACATACTATATATATGTTATGCAAGTTTTAATGTCTACACAGACACACAGATATACACACAAACACACACACACACACACACACACACACACACACACACACACACACACACACACACTTTGTTGGGTGAATACATGTCTGATGTCTCACTGAGATCAAATAAATACAAATATCATAGAATGCAAAACATTGTAACCCCCCCATACCTCTTAACTGTTGATTAATAGGCCACCTACTTCTTTTCTGTCCATCAGAAAGAGTTTGATTCACTCGTAAATCGCTTAGGATTAAAGTAAGTCAATAATCCTAGACATTAGAATTTTGTACTTCCTATTGTTTAGGCAATGCTTGTTGATGGACTCCCTGCTACAGTCAAAAAGAAATTGGTATGTGCTCTCTCTGTCTGTCTCTCACTCATGCTCTCTGTCTTTCTGTCTCTCTCTTACATGCACAGATTCACACTCAAACACACACACAAGCTTGTACATAAATGGCAGCACATTGCTTTTTTTCTTAATTTACTTGTTTTTAAAGTTTTACTATCACTAAACAGCAAAGCTTTGTTTAGCACGTGTAAAAAATGGCAACTCTGCTTTTTTTTCTGTCCAAGCTACACAGCAACTTAATATGCTACCATGAAGCAGTATTCTTGCTTTTTTACGATGCATTACTGGTATATTAACAATCTGTTATAGAACACGGTGGCACAGTGGTGCAGTGGTTAACATTGTCACCTCACAGCAAGAGGTTCTCTGGTTTGATTCTCGGCTGGGGTGCTTTCTGTGTGGAGTTTGCATGTTCTCCCTGTGTTCATGTGTGTTTCCTCTGGGTACTCCGGTTTCCTCCCACATTCCAAAGACATGCATCTGGAGCATTTCTCCCCAGGCCTCTGCTGAAATCAGGCTCTGTGGAACCTAGTTGGACTTTCCCAGGCAACAAATGATAAATAAATAAAAAAACATTTGTTCTCCGGTTAGGATGGAGATGTATGCTTCATCCTTTCTCTAAGCAAGTGCACTGTTTTGTAAATAACCATTTTAGCTCATACCCACATTTGTCATATAATATACAGAATCAGTTATATGGAAATTACTGTTTTATATACATTTCAGTGTTACTCTGATATGTACTACTGTTAACTGCATCACAGTAAAATTAGTAGGAACTGGCATTTTCTACCTTATGGCATTCAACCATTCTCTTGAACAATGCCACTAATCCACTATGCTTATGATGTCATAAGGGCTTAATATAATTGGGGATCTGAAGCTCAATGTCTTGCAGAAGCATTCTACTCTCAGTATGTACTATAATTCAAGGGCAGCAGTGTTTGCATTGGCTCTTAAGTTTTACATCTAGAGAAACTGAAATATCAAACCTCAAAAATACTTGCCTATCATTTCTGGATAAAAAAAAAAAAAAAGTCAAGGCAAGAAGGTTAAATTCAGGTTAACTACCTGATTTAGAAATGTTGACCTTATTCTGTTGTTTAAGACAGGTTATTAGGTAAAAACTGTCTTATCTCACCTTATTTAACTATTTCATGCATACATTATTAGGTACCGTGCTATACCTGCTATCTAGTGACCAATTTGATAAATATAAAAATACACCCGCACAGAGGACTGACTGGCAACTACCTATGTGTTTAGAGTGAGGTTGAGAGGAGAAGGAAATGTCAGTCATGTTAGCTAATTCCATGTGAGTTATAACAAGTAAGGGCATTCCACCATGTTTTAAAATTTCTGATTATATTTGGTGCAGGTAGGAATGCCTTATCAATACTGCTGTTAAAATGGGAGTAGAAGCCAAAAGATTGGGTAGCAGCTTTACCAATAGACTCCATTAGAGGAAGATTATAATAGAATTAATTTAGGTTGTTAAATAGCTAAAGAAGGTTGCTTTTGAGAAGCTCCTAAATATAGAGGTATTTATAGAGGAAGTACCACTCATTTTAAAGAACAATATCTATAATTTAACTATGATACATAGGGAGGTGAGCAAGAAGTGGCCACATTTGTAAAGACAAGCTCAAAGGTACTGAGGGTCACAGTAAGATGGTTAACTATTTGTAGAAGGGAGTTAGAATTCATAATGACATGTAAGCATTAGGTATGCCAACTGTTGTCTATGACTGTCTGCCAGGATATTGATAGATAGCTGAAGTCACTTGTAGAAACATGTTGAGCTTAATAGGAATTTCCTGTAAGGAGCTAAGTCAAGTATCATGCTTAGAAGGGGACATAGATGATGTTCTGTCGCAAGCTACAACATAAGAGTTCATCTTATTTATTCTGATTTGGGCATCTAAGAGTACAAAAGGACTGTGCAGTGGTGCAGCGGTTACATTGTTGCCTCACAGCAAGAGGTTCTCTGGTTCAATTCTCGGCTGGGGTGCCTTCTGTGTGGAGTCTACATGTCCTCCCTGCATTTCTGTGGGTTTTCTCTGGATGCTCTGGTTTCCTCTCACATTACAAAGACATGCGTCTGGAGCATTTCTTCCCAGGCCTCCACTGAAAATTGGCTTTGTTCCAAGTCAGACATTCCTGGTAAATAAAAAAGTGATGCCATGAAGAATCTGTCCTGAAGTGATTATCTCACTGACAAATCCTAATACTCCCTAACAATAGACAGTGAGAATATTTACATGACAGGCACTAAACCCAGAATTATAGAGAAGGAATGACTTCATTTCTTTGAAACCTTGAGACGTGTCTTTGTAACTGCATACATATGAATGAGTTCAAGTTGCAGGAAAGCCACAGGGTTGTGCATCTTTTGTTAAGACTCCTGGTGTTGAGTAGAGCCACTTTACTGTGTTTCAAATTGAATTTGCTTGATTTGACCACTACTGGGGCAGAAAAGGCTTTAGTCAGAATGTAAAATTCTTGGTAGGAAAGATACAGGCCTTCCATGGCAAAGCAAAAAGGCTTACCAGCCATCTCTTTCCAAGTTGATACGTACCAGATTTCACTAGAATTACACCATCTACATTGTTAATTATTTAAGCCAATTATCTTCTATTTTATTAGAATCATTCTGGGTGATGACAAAACACCAGTGACTTTCCTGTCTTGAATGCATGCACAGCAAGTTGAATGATATATTTCTGGATCTTCCTCTAGTTAAAGTACCTAAGGTCATTCTTCCACACATGGACTAATATCAGATCATAATCATATGATGGAATTCAATAATTTTTGTTACACCCTGTCTCATGGTTTCTGAAAGAGAGCTGTCTACCTATGTTTATACAATGTGGAGATGGTGTAATCCATATTCCTGACAAGCTTCACCTATTATTAAAATGTTATAACAGGTAGATGCAATTTCATTGCATGTAACAGACTTGGAGTCTGCACGCTTGTGGCTGCTAGAGGTATGTGTACTGACTGTGTGTGAGCAGGGTGAAAGTGGATGCTTTGCTGGTTGAGGTTTATAATCCTTAACCTAGGTGTGTATGTTGTGCATACAGGTGGTCCGAGATGAGAAAGTAACCTCCAAGTTTCAGTGAATACTTAATACTTCTCACATATGGAATCATTCGGAGATAGCAATAAAGTGTTCAACATACCTAATGATGTCATACAATAAAACCTAACGGATATTCCGTGATGACCATTGCATATCTAGGTGTATGAGAAAATAGACTAGCTTAACAGCTTATTCTTTGTATAAGACAGTGGGGGATAATGGACTGAACAAGAAAAAGGTAAGAATATGGGATAACTAAAGGATACAGGAATATGTGTTGTATATGGGATAATTAAAGGATACAGGAATATGTGTTGTATGTGGGATAACTAAAGGATACAGGAATATGTGTTGTATATGGGATAACTAAAGGGTACAGGAATATGTGTTGTATATGGGATACCTAAAGGATACAGGAATATGTGTTGTATATGGGATACCTAAAGGATACAGGAATATGTGTTGTATATGGGATACCTAAAGGATACAGGAATATGTGTTGTATATGGGATAACTAAAGGGTACAGGAATATGTGTTGTATATGGGATACCTAAAGGATACAGGAATATGTGTTGTATATGGCATAACTAAAGGATACAGGAATATGTGTTGTATATGGGACAACTAAAGGATACAGGAATATGTGTTGTATATGGGATAACTAAAGGATACAGGAATATGTGTTGTATATGGCATAACTAATTAAATTAAGCTCATGTACCTGCACCATGTCTTCTCATTCTTCTGTAAAATTTTCAATTTCAGATTCAGCATAAAGTGTCACTTTTGATATGCTTTCATTTCTTCTCCTTCCTTAACTCCCTTTTTCTACCCCTTGCTTTAAATGTTCCCAGTCTCTGATACATAAATCTGCTTCCCGTGCATTTATAATGTTTTATTATTATTATTATTATTATTATTATTATTATTATTATTATTAGTATTACTGTTGTAATGCACTAAATAAATAAATAAATGCCAATACATCAAAAACAATCCTAGATGCAATAAATTTAGCCCACCCTCATGCTTCTCATTTTAAATTATTGTCTTCTTTATTAATTTCTGAGTTAAAAAATCCTAAAGTGGACACAATATCTGTTATTTATTTCTCCCTTTTTGTATGCAACTTACAAAATGCAACAGTATAGCTCATTATATCAATTCATGTATCATTAATTGTATACACTGTCTTCCTAAATGAAAACTGAAAGCCCTTTTTAATTTTACTGCTTCATTATTTTTCTTGAATTATTTCATCCCACTGTACTTCTATCCTCTGCTATTTTCCCGACTTCAATTGTTAATCTTGATTTCTTTGCTGGAACATACATTTTTCCTAATCTTATTACTTCCCCAATCCCCATACTTTTTGTTAATATTCATAACTAATAAATGCATTCTCATTACCACATTTATTTATTTATTTATCCTTTTATGCATAATGCTTTGTTTGGCATTATGTATTTATTTAACATTTGTTTACCAGGAACGTCTGACTTGGAATGAAGCCAATTTTCAGTGGAGGCCTGGTGAGAAATGCTCTAGATGCATGTCTTTGTAACGTAGGAGGAAATCGAAGCACCTGGAAGAAACCCACATGAATGCATTGAGGACATGCTAACTCTGCACAGAAGGGAGCCCAGCTGAGACTCGAACTGGAGAACCTCTTGCTGTGAGGCAACAATGCTACCACTGCACCATTAGTACCACATTATCTACATAGCCCAGAAAATTTGGTATGAAAATTTCTTCACCCATTTACCATCTTGCTGCTTTTATCAATTCATAATTGGGATCATAATCAAAAAATTACATTTAGTGGGCATCCCTGTCTAACTCCATCTATTTATTTAATTTCACAAGTCATGGATCCAGTTATTAATAAATGCACCCATGAATTAATACAATTTATTCACAGCATATTTGTAAACCTTTCTTAACCCATAAAATTCATCACATTTGTTCAGGATTCAAATATTGTGTGCTTTCATAATATCATATACTAGCAATATTACCTCCTCCTTATTTATAATTGTGGCAAATATAACTTTTATTAAAACTAAACTCTATTCACTTATTTTAGATATATATACATTGTCATGTTTACCACTGGCTTAGTAGTTTTTATAATTTATATTTATATTTTAATAAAAATTGTTTAATCTACATTGGACACAATTTTCTCAAGTGTTTATTTATTATTATTTTTTATATGAATTTCCTTTTATCCACATGCATTTTATAATTGTTTTGGTTACAACTCCTTTTTCATGCTATTCATTCAGCACCACAGTCAGCTTACTTTTTTTTTCCTCATCCAAACTTTTATAATACTGATATCCCACTTATCTTTACCTGAAGCACTATTCATTTACAACAGCCAAGTATTTTTTAACACTTCTATTCTTATTTTTCCCAATTCACATCTTTCTTCCTCAATAAATTTCCTTACGTTCCATCTCTTTACTTCTTTCATTTTAACACATGTATTTTGTTCTATCTCAATAATTTAATTTTGTTTATAAAACATTGCTCCTTTTCTTAGGGTCTATATTACAACGTCAAACTCACAGTAGTCTGAACATTGTAACTCAAATGTTCGAAATATGAAAATAGCAAAGCCACTGCACACCAAATGTTTTCCCAGGGAAAAAAAAAATTGGTGGGCCATTTTCGGAGCTTTGCTATTTCCTCCACTGTGGTGCTATCTTGGAGTTGGTATATTTAAGTAGGAGGAGTGTGGGGAGGCACAGCTTTGTTCCCCACATTAGTGTAAGTATAAAGTGTAAGTGTTTTGTTTTGTTTTTTTGTAATGGAACAGCGATTTTTCCCCTTGGAAAAAAATCGCTGTTCTGTGTTTTTGTAGTTACTGAGTTTCGAACTTCACAGTTCGATATTATATCATACGCTCTCCTGTTAGTTTGACAATGTAATATAGACCCTTTTCTTATCCTTTAAGCATTCAAGCATATTCGTTTTGACACGTTTACCTATTATTTGGAGTTCAGAAAACCACAGGCTGTAAGGTCTCAGTCCACTCCAACAAACAACCACAAATGGTTATAAATAAATAAATTTATTATTTGCAGTTTCTTAATTTCTCATACATTTAACATAATATATATGCCTATTTAAAAATATTCTACCTTTGATTTTCTCATAATGCACATTTCTTTTTTAAAACCCTAAATATAAGAATCCTCCACTAATCGTTTACATGTATATGCTCTTCCTTTCTGTCCATATCACTTTTTCATTCTGAATATAACCTGTCTTATATTTCTATTTCAAATTCAGCCATCAATTTGTATACATTCATTAAAAAAATCTTTCACTCTATAATGATCTTTCCACATCCCTTATTTTACTTTTTCATTCCTCTCTCTCTCTCTGCCCATTCCACTACTAACCTTTTAAATCTTCTCTTTCTCATATAACCTTGTATTTTTCCCAAATATACCTCATACTGACTGCAATGATCTGTAAAACTAACAACCACTTCCTCCTCAGTAATTAGTATCAAAATTAAAGTCATGCATTGTTTCATCTTTTCAAAAAATATTCTTAATATCAAAATAACTCACAAATGCATATCAAGCAACTATGCTTATAAGTCTGCCTTTTCCTCTAACATCCAGCACTCTTCTCTTCCCTGATCGTACCGAACTTTTGTACATGATTGCAATATCTTTGGCTTTATACAGAATAGCAATTCCAGAGTATTTACTTATGCTTTTAGTCCATTTACAGCTCCGTAATAACCCAAGCTGTTTTTTTGCACAGTTTTATCATTTTTTTATACTTAGCATATTATATCATGCTTACTATTCACATATTTGCATACTACAAGATTCCTAATAACATACATTATACCATTAACATTTAAGCAAGTAACTGAAAAAATATTATCAGTTTCTTATAGAATTATTTACTTTTATTTACTGTTTGTTGACCAGGTAAATATGCTGGCCTATTGACCCTTTTCAGCTATGACCTGCACTCTGAGAGCAATGTTTATAACACTAAATATACAGTTGAACAAAGAATGATAAATCATGTTTGGTAATGCATTGACTTTCTGAGCTTAAAAGCGGAGCAGATTGATTATTTAATGCTGAACAGAGGTATACATTAGATACAGACAGAGATAAACAATATATATATATATATATATATATATATATATATATATATATATATATATGGACAGAGATTGCTGTGCATTTGCATACATATGTAGATCACTACAAACAGCCAATATCAATAGCAGTTAGTGGTCTATGTGAAATTTACACTAGTTTTGTTTAGCATATTATTTTTTGGTTGCTTTGTATTGGCAAGGTGTTGGAAGATATTTGATTAGATAGCATCCATTTCCTCTAAAGCAATTGCATGTTGTTTTATCACTCTAGTGATTCTGTACTATCTCAGATGATCTAATTTATTTTGTCAACCAATTCCAGGTAGCATATCCAGACCTATAAAGCCTTTCCACTATTACAAGTTTAAATCTGGGGTGTGATAGAGTTATACCATCTATCTTATTTCCGTTCAAGGAATAGGCATATTGTTTCAAAGGAAGTTTTCATATGAATTGTGTCAGTAGCCTAATTTATTAATTGTAAACAGCAGTGGGTTAAGAAGGAAAGATGCTCTTTCTGTGACTATCAGCCACCTTAATTAATTTCTGATATCACACTGATGATCATGTGAGTCTGTTAGTAGTGCAAATTTGAACATTTTGTTTTTGGTTATTTGGAGACTTTTACTTTTACATGATAACTGCATGGTAAGTAATGTTAGACAATCCTCTACTTTGGAAGAAAAGCACTGGAAATAGAAGGTATGTTAAGTTTATAACAACTCTTAAGCTGTCTCAAGACCTTTCTGTGTGATTTTATGTGTATTTGTAAGGTAAATGATAAGGATAACTCAAGTGTAAGTTATATGTATATGTATTCTGGGGCATTTAGAATAGTGTTACCTTGCATATCTGTAATAATAGTGTGGTTAATATTGGTAGTTTCTTGGCTGAAGTGAATAACTTGATGTTGGTTTCATCTCAAAGAAATCTATTTGTACTTGGGAATGCAGATTTGCATATTTTTTCTTAAATTGTAGTAGTAAGATGTTATCAGCATAAAGAATAACATATAATTGAGGGATAACAATATTCTGAGTTAGTTCATTTGTTAGGTCATTTATAAAGAGAGAACAAAGTAGACAACTATTGATTGCTAAAATGCACTTGGAAGGTTCCATTTGAAGGGTAGTTCTGAAAAAAGTTTATTGTGTTACCTCCAAAGTTAAATGTTTTAAGTCGAATCATGTTAACAAATATACCGCAGGTTATGACATCCTCATTAATTTTACAATAGTTGTTATCAGTAGGAGTAATTAATGCTGCTAAACTACCAAAGAAAGTGTGGAAACTGTGTTGCCAGTCAAATAGCAAAACATAGCTATACGTGTGCTTCAGCAAAACATAGCTATATATGTGCAGCAATATCTGCTTATGTAGGACATTTTCAAAGATTTTAGTAAAACGGTAAGACTGGATATATGACAGTAATCTTTAAAAAAAGAAGGTAAGGTTTCCTTTGGGATTGTGGTGAGGATACTGTCTTTGAATTCTGAAGTAATGATTCCTGTGGTAAGAGAGAGGATAAATATGTGAGCAAGTGGTACTAAAATTTTATCGGTTCATCTTTTTAGAAATGTAGGGTGAAGTTTAATTAATTTGGAGGATGACACATCTAGATTTTTCAGTAGTTTTGGTTCCACTGACAGTGATATCTGTAAAGTAAAATGCTTGGGGGTGGACAAAGCAGTGTTTATTGTATGTGATGTTGATTGGAACTGTGACATTATGATTTGGACAGATAAATTTAGAAAAAAATGTATAATGTTCTGCAAAGATTTAATTGCTATATTAACGTTTGCTGTAGAGGATGTGGAAAGAGTTATTTGAATAGTTAACTTTTTTCTTTCTTTCTTTCTGGAATTATCTGAGTTTATGACTTGCATTTTTCCCCATTAGAAACTGTGTTTTTGTAGAATTTGTAGATATTCTAGCTGCTTTTCTATAGAAAATGTATACTTGATGAGCTTTGTTATTGGAATTATTTTTTTTTCAATTTCTACAGGCTAAGTTTCTTTGTTTCATCATTTTCTTGGTATTTTCATTCAGCTGGGAGCATAATTGACCTCTTAGTCTTCATTATGTAATAAGGTAGAGCCATCAATGGAGGTTAGTATGGAGTTGATTATTTAGAGTTTTGGTGGAATGTGGAATACCATACAATAGGGCCCATTCTACTCTATCCAGGACACTATTAATACTAATGAGTTTTATGGGTTTTTTTTTTCAGGAAATGGTGTGGCAGATATTTTGGCTGTTGAAACACCATGTGGATATGACCGGGTAATGATCACTGAGATTATTTTTGAGGCTAATGAGTCATGTGCAGTTATGGTTGATAATAGTTATTATTAAGTCTATTGTAGAGTCATTCTTTTTTTTTTTTGTAGGTTTGGTCAACTGTGGAGATTTACTATTTTTTCTACATGGTATTGTAATATTGTCTTACTTGTATTGCTGTCTTTTGTGTTGAAGTCAAATTCAATTGTTATATTGTCCTCTCATTTTACGTACATTTTCATATTGCACCCTTTTTATTACTTTCTTCCCAGTGCCCAGTTACTTCTTCTTCCCACTCTGTGTTCAGTACTTTGTATTTAGTGCATGCCCGTGCTGAAGAGAAATAAAATAATCAGTAATGGCATTGACTTCACAAAAACAGGGCTATTCCACTTAATTAAATGCAATAATTGTCTTTCTTTAACATTTTATCCTTTTGCCCCCTTTCTTCTCCAATTTTATCCTATGCAAAACTTTCCATAGCCTCGACATCAAAGTTTCCAGCATTAAATTCTTCAGCTATACTGCTCTGTTAAGTATGTTCAGTTACATCATTTACCTTAGCATCATCCCCTAATACCTCATTTTCAGTTAATTAATGTTCCCTTTGTCAAGCCTGGTCAAATAATTACATTCAAACCACTGAGTCCCTCTCTTGCATTTGTCGTATTGGAATTGGCATTCTTTCATTTTCCCCCCACAATAACAACATTTTTTTTAAGAAGGCCTTTATTTAAAAAATATTGAGGAGTACTACACAACAAGAAAAAGCCCATGGGTTGTCCCCGATATCTACTTTTTCCTACTACATCATTTACATTACAAATACTGTATGGATTACATACAGCATTCTTATCAATAAACATACAGTTCCCATCCCTCATCTGTAATGTCCTTCCCAAACACAGTTGTACAATTTTTTTAAGGTAGCTTTTCATTTTACTTTATTTTATTTCTCTGAAATTGCAAGAAGTTTTCTGTTTGATCTGAAAAGTCAAACCAGTAATAATGTATTTATACCATGTTTTATCTGTTTTTTTTTAAACCTTTACATTTATTTTCCAGTTCACAGCTCTCTAAAGTTGCATAGATGTACTTCTTACTGTCAAACTGAATAACTGAATTAATGACATTAACAAAAACAAAACAAAAAGTTGCACAGTATTGTCCTATAGTTCATACCTGTTCAAAATGTTTTCATCTTTGATACAGATCATCAACATTGGGCATTTCTTTTAATGCATCAAATTTCTTTTGTCAGAACATCTTTGGCCTGTTACCTCTGCATATGATCCTCTCCCAGAAAGATGCTTGCCACACCTTCCTTGTTTCTGTTTCATCAACTACTGGCTCATCATACCCTTATGGTATTCCACCCAGTCATGCTGTAATTAATCCACATCACATTCTTGCCCCTGTATAACAGAAGTCACAAACTCTTTGGTGTCCAATGGGAATTACATCACCACTATTTCATTTCATGAAACAGCTTATACGGTCAACAGTAGTCCTTTAGTAGTAATTTATTTCAGAGATTCATCTTCTAGGTCTCCACTTGTCACAATAAGAATTTGGTATGTCCACTCCATTTACTAGTTTCAATCCACTGCTCTCACGACGCATAATTATATTCTGTCATTCATCACACATAGCCAATACTGGTATTACCAGGTTGTATGAATCCCCTTCCATATCTGAAGTAACCACTGTCCATAAACTCCACACACAATAGCAGGGGTTGTATTGCTAAATAATCCCAGAAAACTATTATAATACAAACTTTTTCAACCAAGAAGTTTGCACGTAATAAAATAAAAATCAGAAATAAAAGCAAGACGAGACTAGATTTTGTAATAAAATAACATGCCATAATCAGACATCCAGTGTTTTCAAGGAGTTCAAAAAGGTCTGCCATCATTTGTCATGGCCACACTCTCTTTTCCCTCCTGCATACTTTACCAAAACAAATAATATCCAAATCTAAAACAATAAAGATAATATGTAAGACCAAAAAGCATTTTCAGACATCCTGGAATCTAGGGCAATCAATAAAATGTGTTGTAAGTTTTTTCGAACCTGCTCCACACAGCATTGCTGTATCATTTCATAAGAGCTTTATAGCACATAACGGCATTAAGTGGAATCCTTTTGATTGGACAACCTCCAAAAGAGCTTATACAGCTTACAGTGATTAAGATCCTAGCCATCTGTCTCTTAATAGTGACTGAGTAAAAGAGTCATATAATTACCAACTCTGATCCAGATTTAAATTGTGAACAATGTAACATGTCAAACTTTCCTAAAGAATAAAATCCTCCCATCTGGTCTTCCATTTCTTTCATATGAAGATCTTTTTAGGAAAACAAATCGTACATATCACCACACAAAAAATAACCATCCATTCTTTCCCAGTCTCCATTTATAAAAAAAAAGTATAGCCTACTTCAAGTGCAAGAAAAGACTCAAATAATTGTCAACATCCCACAACACCTGAAACAAAAACCCAGTCCATAAAGTGATAAAAATGACCACTAGCTGCAACATACTCAGACTTCAACTGGCAACTTATCATACAACATCCGTTCTTTCAACGGGGTTCACACTAGAGGCTCACAAAATGGTAAAGAAAATGCAATTAACTTTCATAAACTATTAATCAGTTAAAAAAACATAAGTAGCCAAGTTCAAAAAGGTTTTTATCAAAAATACATTCCTTTTATAAACAACAGGAAATTAATGCCATGAACTCTGTCTCATCCTCATAGATTTCAAAACAGTTGTGTCAATCCTGGCCCCCTTGCTAACATCTTAAAGCAACACTTAAGACCTGTTTGGAAACAAAGGGAACTGCAGTGGGTATAAAACAATCAATATTCCCAAGCCCTATGAACAGCATCTTTCAAAAGTTGCATGGCAGAGACATTCTTAACAGTCAAAACCATACTATCCATATACATCAAAACAAGTGTTACAACATCAACCCTGTGTAAGCAATACACCCTGTGATCATACAAGCAATAAAAGTATATAACAAGCAAGCAAAAATGGTCTTAAAGGGCACTTCTACTTATCCTTGTCCTAAAAGGACAAAACTTCCCAACTATTAATAATGGGAACAAGCATCAAAAAGAATACATTTCCATAATAAATTAACATAGTATACATCTACATTCTAATCCAACAAAGCTTCCCGAACTGTCATGTGAAAAACACAATCAAAGGCTTTTCCTCACTCAAGATTCAGCAAATAATCTTCTCCAGTAGCCCCAATATATAATCCATCATCTTACAGACCCACCATAACATGCAAAGTGTGTCTTTAATCTTCACTAATACCCTCCATAAAGTTACCATCATCTGAGAGATCCAGTGTAAGCTGGGTGTCATTGTCACTTGACTACAATTCTTAGATAATGCCTTTGTGTCAATGTTGTCCTTGGACCAGTGAACTTACCCAATTAACAAATGCAAAACAAATAAATACATGGGAAATATTGCTCTGACAGGCAAGGCATTTTATCCAGTGCCAATCTTAAACACACATGCTTACAGAGGTAAGACAATGCAGTGTCAGTGGGCATCAACGGCATGTGATGATGACAATTTGTACTGCATGAATTTTTTGGATAACCAATACCTAAACCTTGCTTATAGTTTAAACATGAATTTATTGTAGAAATATGGTACAGAATTTATGTTACTTTTGCCATTTACTGACACTGAGATTAGCTCTACCCCATCAAAGTCATTTTAAAAGAAGTCCGGACTTATATTGGGACAAGAAAATACATTAAAATAGCAGGGTTTGTCATTTAAATCACATTTTATTATACATTGTTATCTCTCTCTCTCTGTATAACTATATCTATAACTGTATCTATGCCTATGTCTATCAATCTATATCTATCTGCATGTGTGGTCTTCATAAACACCATATATTCAGAGGAGTGCAACTTTGCCTCTGTGACAGCTGTCCAGATAGACAACCTAACTGCTTTTGAATAGGCGCAAGCCTGGCTTCTTGATCTTAGTTAAGTAACAGATATAGATTTCATTGGTGTCATTCATATGTGACCCCATATATATATTTAGTGTCTTTCAATTTTTTGTAAATCATCCACTTAGCGTGTGTATCCAGTGCAAATATAAAACTGTGTGTAGGACATCCATCTCACTCCTGTTTCTACTGTAATGCCACTTGTCACCCAACCATTAACAGTAATGCTAGTAGTACCAACAATTAACAATAACACTAATAGTACCTATGTCATGTGTCATTCTACAAATTTCTATTTATTTATTATCTGTATAACTTTCTAATACATTACATAACTGTTATCTAATTATATTATCATATTGTCATTATGTTTTTTCTATATCCATCTATATAATCCTTGCTTCTTTTCCTTATTCTTTTATACAGTATATAATTTCTTTCATTTTCATTATTTCACTTACTTTTCTTTCCTTTATTCCATATATTCATTATTTCCATTTATTTATAATGATTCTTGCTATTCTAACTTCCTTAATTTTCAAGATTTTATAATGTGCATTCATTAAAGTTATCAGCCTCAATTTTTTAAACATCCATTTCTACGTTTTTTTCAAACAAGCTTATCACCCCCTCACTTATACTACCTGCTCCAAACCCTTGGTCTTTGCGTTCTTTCATTATTAAAAAAAATCTGACACCTACAATTTAATCCAGCTAAACCTATTGATGAATTTTCCTTTACATTTTTTAATATTCTTTCCATTTCTTCTAAACTTTCATCTTTCCTTAAACATTCTTTTTCATCTTCTGAAGATTGCTTACAGTCACAAGCTATTTCTTTTATCTGCCCTATTTTCTTCCACTGAAAAAGGGCCATCTGGCCTAGTCAGACTTTCTCGGTAAACAAATCTAAAATAAAATAAATACATAAAATATGTCCCCTCCCAAAAATTAATAATATCCTTTTCTATATATTCTCATTTCATTCTCACTATTTCCCCTTTTGATATTATCTTTTCCATCATCAAATACTGTCTCTTCACTTTTTTCCCTAAAAAATGATTTAACTCTTCCTTTTTCCTTGTACTTGATATTGTTGTTTTCTCAACATATTTTCTATTTTTTTCTTAATATTGCATATGCAAATCTCTTTCTTTATCCCTATATCCTTTAGTATTCATTCCAATCAAGTCCCACATTTTCTCTTTTGTCTTATTATATTTATCCATTTCTTTCTCCAAATTATATGCATGTTTTGCTAGTGCAAAGATGTTACCACCAAAAAGCCCTGTAGTGCACATAGCTGGTTTTAACTAAGGGAGGAAACATGACTTCATTTTAGAGTGAGAAATACAAAACATGCTTAGAATCTCTCTCATTTTTTCTTGCAAGGGTACCCATTTATATGGAGTTAAATTAATATTAATACAAATGGTAATGTTGACCAAACAGCCAGGCATTCAGGAGTGGCCAGTGTCACCAATAGATGTAAGTACTCTCAAAGGTTAAGATATGCTCTAAAGGATTAGTCGCAATGAAAACTTTAAATATATTTAATAATAAATAAAAGAATATTAAAATACTAAATATCTATTTGCAACAGAGTTTCAATCACAGGAAATATTAAAAATAACTTAGGTGGACAGCGTCTCACAGTTACAGAAAAAAAACAATACTTAACTAATCTTACTATATTTTCCTGGCTTATCTAAACAATTATTATTCCCTGGATATTTACTAGAAATGAAGTAGGTGAGAGATTCTTCTTTGTCAGTTTACAAAAACAGAGTGCTCTGAGACTTCAGTCTCACCTAGTATTAAATATGATTTTTATCCTAGATTATAGAATGACATCACATACATCTGATCATCTGACGTTTGGTTCCCATGCAACCCTCCATTGCTTAAAGATGTCAAGATTTAACACATAACTGTCAGTACACACACACAGAGCCTTGCTAAGATCTGCTGCAGCTACTAGAAGTCATAAAACAATTTCAAACCTCTACCCTTCCACAATAGCAATTAGTTCAACCCAATGACAATGCAGGAAGCTTCCTAGTACTGATTTTTTTGTCTCTGGCTGCATTTAGAAGTGTAAGATAACATCTTTATGGCCTAGGCTCGGTAATTTAATTTCAGAACATTTTCAAAATTTGAGATTAAACTCTTCTCTGCCAGTATCCTCTGGTAAAACATATACATTTAAACAGTTACAATAATGCATGTATATTTCTTTTTCTATCCAGCAGGGCACACTGCTGGTACATTTTTAACACAAGCAGCTTTACAAATACATTTTTCAACACAAGCATCTGTACAAATCACTTTGATATACAAATGACATATAATTCTTTACAAAATTCCAGCTAGCTGTGCTGGCATATGTTACACATCCAATACCCTACTTTTCCTGGCACCTCACATCATCACATATATGTCCATTACCATGATCTGTACTGACAGGGATAAAATGGCCTGGACAATCTTGCATTGAAATTCGTATGTCTTTCCTAGAGTTATTTTTGGAAATGACAGATGATGAATGAGATATTTTATATATGCAGTTGTTTAAATACATTTCCAAGTGGAGGTCTGCAAAGTTTCAGTGTTTCCATAAGGGACTATTATATTATTTATTTTCACAGTGAATAAAGTACTATATTTCTATAATTTTACTACCACTAAATGCACTCTTGTGCAGGCATTTCTCTTACCTAGTCTTTTATATGCTTCTCCCATCCTTACCAATATTCACACTATCTCAATGCAGAAACTGAAACAAACATACAACAAAAGTGCCAGATATATTCTAAACCAACCACTCTTGTTGCATCACTGCCTCTCACTAAACAAACATCAGTGGGCAGAATTTCCATACCTTCTCCTACAATCGCAACTCTGCACTACCTTTTCCATACTCAACAACCCCTCTGCCTGCCCTGCTCTCGCCTCCCATGTTACTCTCTAATCTCCTCCCTGGCCTCTCAGGAGTGCTGACCAGCATCTTCTCTCAGTTTATAAACCCAAAAGGAATATTGGCAAACTTCTTTACAAACACTCTGTCTCACTAAATTGGAACAAACTCCCTCTCCATATTAGATCCAACTTTTCCTTTCCCTGTTTTAAAAAGGAGCTTAAATCCCACCTATTAAACTTAAAATTGTGCTGTTGCCTTGACCACACGTAGTCTTAGTCTGTCCTACTGTATAACCTGTTGCATCTCCTAACTTTATTTCTCTGTTAGTTAACTTCTGCTTAAACTAACCTCCTAATACCCTCAGCTCTACTACTATAGCCCCCCCTTTCTCTCCTCCATCCCATTCTCCACATTATTTATCTTTTTCCCCCACTTCATATCAATGTCTGTACATTTTCCTTCTTTTAAACAATGATTATCCTTTTGTTTTTACTCTTATATGTAGTAAATTTAGACCACTGCTATCAGTGCAACCCTTAAGGTTCATAATTGTTTCTTTTGTTTTTCTCTTTATGATTAATTTTGTGTTTGCATTATTATTTTTAATAGTTTTTGTCCTGTATGTTTATCATTGCTTATGTTTGCTGAGGTTCTTTCCCCCTGGGTCTCCACTGAAAATGGGTTGCTTGCTATCAGTGAAAATGGGTTGCTTACTATCAGTGCAATGCAAGTAGTTAATAACCTTTTCTTTTTTATAATTAATTTGTATTGTGATTGCTATTTAATATTTGTATATATTTTTCCTTTATCTTGTGTGCTGGGGGCTTTCCCCTCAGGTCTCCACTGAAAATGGGTTTGTTTGCAAACTCAGTTGGACTAACCCAGTTAACAAATTTGAAATAAATAAAATAGATAAATAATATATCTGTAAAATGTTGGCATTACATCAGGAGTACAATTCATGTATATTTCCGCAGAACAGTGACCTTTTCTGTCACTGCAAAATGCTACTAATCATTTTCTGTACTGTGCAGGACATTACTGAGCCCTTAACTCATTCAGTCTGGAGTAGCTCAGAAAATGCAGCCTGCTTACTTCAACCACAGGAACAACAGTGCAGCCTGAGCCCATTTTCAGATAATCCATTTGTAATACCATACAGAAAACAAATGTTTATAACTCTTTAACCATAAGGGCTAGACTAAAAATGTAAATGTGAAAGTTATTCAGCAGACACTGATCTTTCCAACAGTGTAAATGTTGATAGTCTGTATCTAAGTCATTATTAAATATTTGCAAAGTAATGCTGATATTGTGCACATTTTTTACCTTTTTGTTAAAATAAATCACAATATCTTGGTGAATGTATGATGTAGACCCATACAATTTGTACGTAATGTGCTTGTATGAATGTCAGCTTTAAAATGACACCTTAACCATTACTGTGTGATGTTCCTTTACAGAGATATTCACAGAAATATGATTAATATTATGTTTCTCATAACTGCTAAATAAACAAAGCATAATATCTCATCACCTATAACAGAGGCTACATATCGGTATACAAGATGTGTGGCACAATTTAAGCTTCAAAATGACATATAATTTGTGTTGTCACCATGCTCCCTTACAAAGATATGGACAAGATAATGAGAAATATTGCAAATCTATAATTTTCATAATCCTACAAGACTAAACAAACTGTGATATCTGTACATGTGTACAGCTTACAGACAGAGTTCCTTTACTATGTTGTAACTATTAATACTGTCTTCAAAATGAGGTATTACTTAGCACATCAACATGCTCCCTTGCAAAGTTATTTACCAAAATATGAAAAAAATCATAATTTTCATTAACTTAGTCCTATAAAAACTGATATTTGTACATGTGTACAGCATGCAGACACATTTCTTTTATCATGTTGTAAGGACTAACACTGTCTTCAAAATCAGGTATTACTTGGCACAATTACATGCTCCCTAACAAAGTTATTTACCAAAATATGAAAAAAAATCATAAGTTCCATAGCCTGAGTCCTGAACAAACTGTGATATCTGTACATTTGTACAGCATACAGACACAGTTCTTTTACCATGTTGTACATACTGATACTGTCTTCAAAATGAAGTATTACTTGGCACGTTGACAACTTCCCTAGCAAAGTTATTTGTCAAAATATGAAAAAATGTAATAATTTTCATAACCTAAGTCCTAAACAAACTGTAATATTTGTACATGTGTACAGCTCAAGGGCACAGTTCTTTTACCATGTTGTAAGGAATAACACTGTATTCAAAATGAGGTATTAATTAGCACAATTACTTGCTCCTTAGCAAAGTTATTTACTAAAATATGAAAACAAATCATAATTTCCATAACCTAAGGTCTAAAAAAAGTGATGTCTGTAAATGTGTACAGCATAGAGGCATAGTTCTTTTACTGTGCTGTACGTACTGGAAATGTCTTCAAAATGAGGTATTACATAGCATGTTGACAACTTCCCTAGCAAAGTTATTTATCAAACTATGAAAAAATGTCATAACTCTCATAACCTACATCCTAAACAAACTGTGATATCTGTACATGTGTAATGCCCATGGGCACAGTTCTTTTACCATGATGTGAGGACTAACACTGTCTTCAAATGATGTATTATGTAGCATGTTGACATGGTCCCTAGCAGAGGTACAATTACAATTGTTTTACTGTGTTCTATGTAGTGAAAAAGGTTTTCATGAAAGGTAATAGACTTGCACTTACCACACTGCTCCTACTTGGTCATGGTTGTTTTCCACCTTTTGTCACTCAGTGCATGTTGGCACTATGTCATACATTGCTGCCATCATGCCACTGTGCAAATCACTCAAGAACCACTCAATGCCATCTTCATGGACTCCGTCATTTTTGTAAAGGTGATCATCTTCTGCAGTAATGCTGTTATGGCTGATTGTTGATCCACCAACCCTGAGCATCAATCCATGCATGAACCCATTCTGCAACCATCTGTCCTTGTGTGCTGCCCATTGGCTGTTTGCATGTCTCCATTTCTAGTGAGGAAATATATCAGACCACAGAAAAAGGACAACATGGCCACTAACACTGTATGCATTCAAAAGTCTCCTTGATTTGAAACCTAAGCTGTCCAAGTGGATGAGTGATGACGTTGTTCCCTCCAGTATGCAAGACAAGAATGTCATGCTCAGGGTAGATGGAACACTTCTCATCCAACAACCACAGGAGTCCACCCCAATGCATACCTCTTCTTGCAATCGAGTGTACCTTAATGTTAGATGTCGTGAAGCTCAAGTTGTAGTATTTCTTATTTCTGGAGGCATGTCTAGCAGCCCAGTGAATGTAGAAATGGCCACACACCCACACTATCACTTATCATTCCCTTGCTCCTGAAGCTATGTCATAGTCATAATGTAGAAGTACCTGCACAGGGAAGAAATGCAAGTTGTTTACTGAAGATGTTTGTGGGATTTATTGCATTACTATGAAATGTATATGTATGTAATGTTCATTTCCTTGTTTGCCTGTTGGAATCTTCAGTGCTATACACATAGGCATCATTCTTTTGGTTCATTATTTGCAAAGATGATGCAGCGTTACATACCTAACAACCTGAAAACCAGTAGCTCACACACACATTCAGAATAGTAGTAGACACATATTACTGTAAACATACACATTGTTGGTGTAGCCAACATACTGCTGAATGGGTACTGACAAGGAGCTTCAGACAGGGCACATATAAAGAGAAAAAGCAGGGTAAGGACCACCACTCCACTAATGAACCCAGGATTGGCATGGGACGTCAGTGGCACTGAAGGGCATCTGATGTGTCCGATACCTGTGTTGGCTACCCACTCAGACTGCTGATACCACTGCTGTCTCATGACCACCTTCAGTGTCAGCAGTCTGTCTTACCTCTGCCGTTTCTCTTTACATGTGTCCATTCTGCAATGAACATAAGGAATCAAGGAAAGAAGTAATGTAATGTTTCTTGCCCTGACCTACAGACATTTACTGTACCAGAGTGGAGGGAGAGTGAAAAGAGGGGCACAGAAAGAGCACCTCAAAAAAGAAAAAGACATAACAAGACTCTTTCTTTTTACAGGTGGCCTTTTGGGGAGGGACTGAAGGCATCAGTCCAGGACCCTTGAAACAATGCATATCCAGGAAAGCAGCACAGTTGGACTGAGGTGAAGAGTTTCCAAGTTCCCTACTGCCATCCAGGATGATGCTAAGATTCATGGTGTCTAGGTACAATGCCCACTGATGCATACACCATCAGATTGGCAGTAGGCAGAAATCACTGTGAACAGATACATTATTGACTTAGTCGAAATACTGCAGGACTTGAAACTGACAAGGGGCTACAGAAATGGCACATGTAGAGAGAAAAAGCAGGGTAAGGATCACCTCTCCACTAATGAACCCAGGATGGGCATAGGACTTTAGAGGCACTCGAGGTCATCTGATGTGTCTGATATCTGTGCTGGCTACCCACTCAGACTGTTGATATCACTACTGTCTCACAATCTCCTTCAGTGCCAGCAGTATGCCTTACCTCTGCCTTTGGTGTTCTAAAGGCAGAAAGTGGCAGTCCTAGGTGTAATATTTACCACTGTAGCCTAACATAATTCCCTGAAATATTTGCTAATAACAATAAAATAGTTATTTGAGAAAAGGGATGGGCTTCAAAACCTGTAACCTGTTCTTCTGCTTAAACTGGTATACTTTTCTTAATTCACCCCATTGCCTTGTGTACAAAGACATTGAATGCAGATTTTAGATGCACTTTGCAGTAATAGTCTAGTAATTTACAGTTTATTCATTTTCCATATATAATTGTTATATGACATAGGTTATGTGGGTTCCTATCAGCATTTTGAATGTTGAAAACACCAAATTTAATTTAATCAAACTGAAATGCTCGAAATCTCAGAAGAACGAACTGACGGAACATCGATTTCTTTCCCAGGGAAAGAAATCGGTGGGCCGTCATCAGAGTTTGCTATTTCCTCCCCTGTGGTGCAGTCTTGGAGTTGGTATATTTAAGTAGGGGGGTGTGGGGGGCACAGCCCCCCATGTTGGGTGGTGTGGGGGGCACTGCCCACTTCTGTCAGTGTTTAAAGTATTGTCATTTTTTTTTTTTGCCCGGAACACCGATTTCTTTCCCTGGGAAAGAAATCGATGTTCCGTCAGCTCTCTCTTTTGAGATTTCGAACATTTCAGTTTGATTAAATTGCATTCGGCATTTTCAGCATTTGATATGCTGATATAGACCCGGTTATGCATAGGAATGCAATCCATGCCCAAATATTTTTACTGTGTGACTGCAGCAGAAGTGAAAGTTTAAAACATTTCCACAGAACACCAAGTGACATTTTCTTTCTACTGTATTTCTCCGTAAATAAGACCTAACCAGAGAATAATGTCTAGCATTGTTTTCCAAGGTGGTCATGATATAAGCACTACCCCAAAAGTAAATCCCAGTTAAGATCATCAACAACACACGACGGACGTGTTGAATTATAAAATAATATTATTGACACCTGTTGGCTGAGGTTATCGTACTCTGATCACCATATTCAGACCATTTGGACACCCAACTTCTTCTCTTTGCAGAAAGTTGTAAGATTCTTTCCCCAACAGTCCTCCATGATTCTTACTTTAACCCTAATCCTCACTCACACTTCATGGTTGAGATGCTTTGACCATAAACACTGTCAAGTGTACTTTGATTGGTCAAAGTACAGACAACGCACGTAAAATGTGCACACTTGATAATGAATGGGTGTGGTCGTGTCTTCTTAACCATCGCCATTTTGTGTTGCCACTCCTGTCTCGTAAGTCTTCAATTAATCCCCCCCAAACAAGATGAGTGCAAAAAGAAAAAGCTATTCCATCGAATACAAGAAAGGAATCATGGAAGACTCCCAGGGAAAGAATCAGATGACTTTCTGCAAAGAGAAGAAGTTTGATCTCTAAATGGTCTGAAAATGGTGAGCAGCGTGCGATAACCTCAGTCAACAGCTGGACAGGGGAAATGCTAAGAAGTGCAAGTGTGGATCAGGATGGCAACCATTATTTCCTGAGCTGGAAGACATCATCTGTGAATGGATTGCTAACAGGAGAGCAAAGGCTTTGATTGTGTGCAGGGCTGATATTCAAGCATTTGCCCTTGCAATGGCACCACAGTTAGAAATATCCCCAGAAGAATTCAAAGCATCACAACATTAGCTGGATGGCTTCTTTTAGTGATATTAACTGTCTCTAAGAAGATCAACAACACTGTTCAAGCTGTAAGATACTGAAGTTATTAAATGTCCACTTGCATTCAAGTCCTTTGTTGATGGCATCGACTTTTCTAAATGCCAACTCTCCATCATGATTGCTATGGATGAAACTGCAGTGTTTATGGGCCAAGGATCTCAAACAACAATTCCCTCCACTGATTACAAATATGCACGTCTTACCCATATTTTGGCAATTCATCTAGTTGGAAAGAAAACCCCACCTCTAATCATTAGTAAGGGCAAGAAAGATAAGATTGAACATGTTTCAGGCATTTACATTCTTGAAACCAAAAAAGCCTGGTGCACACAAGCAGTTATAAGGAAGTGGGTCAACACTTGTTTTGTGAGGTGGCAAAAGAGGTCTGCTAGTCTGGGATTCAGCCAGCACTCACTGTGCTAAAGACATGAAGAACTTCCTTGCATAGAGAAAAAAATTGATCAAATAATGATTCCCGCAGGAGTGACTGCCTTTCTCCAGACTCTTGATATTGCAATAAACAATCCATTCAAGGACCATTTGCACATGGAACTCAATGACTACATTGAAAATAGAATGGAGAGAAATCAGCATGGAAACTTTGTGAAGCCTAGCCTGCAAGAGGTCTTGACTTGGGTGAAGAATTCATGGGATAAAATCACTGACAGCTGTGTTGCCAATGCACTACAAGCAGGCTACATGGACAAGCAGTGCTCATTTAAAGAGAGTTCTATTGCTAGGCATGACAGATTGGGGCCAATGGTTCTACAGGAAATGGAGTCACAAGAAATTCAGGCCGGAATTCGGAGGTTAGAGACTTATGACAATGCTCCAGATGAAGACATAACTGTATTTGAATAACTTTTCCGTTATCGGGGCAACATAATGGATTGCTTTTGCTTTCAGCTGGCAGCAAGCTCTTGCCAGTTTTTTGACTTTATTGTATTAAGGTAACATTTCATTATCAAGGGGTAATTACAAAGTAAAGCCACTAGTTCCCAGACTTCATTTTTATGCCTTTCTATCATTCTTCTCTTACGGTTTGGGTAAGGAATAAAGAAAGCATTACCACTCAAAAAGTGGCAGTTATTCACCTGTTTTATTCCTCTCCTCCAATACAGATCCATATCAGATCCACGAAAACGTACTTAACTGATGACCACACTGGGACCACATCGCCGACACAACCCATCCTCGACAAAGGTAAGCATATAAGTGTTACGGAACAGAATGTATTCCCATTTCCACAATACAATTAAAAAACAAAAAGAAATGTGTATAGCAGGAGGGCAAGCCCATGCACCCCCCACCCTCCCCTACTTAAATATACCAACTCCGAGATCACACCACATTGCAGAAATGGGAATACATCCCGTTCTGCACTACTTACCATTGTCTGTGATCTGCTCTGTCGGCGATGTGGTCTAGGTGATCTGGTCGTCGGTTAAGTGTGTTTTCGTGGAACTTATAGGTTCCCCTCCAATACACATGTATTGAGATTGTTCTGCACTTTCTGGTAAGCATGAAATATTGCACTGTGAAAGCCAAGGTGTAGACATTCTGAAGTTGAAATTTTTGTCGCACTATTTATGTAGAATTCTCACACAACTGTTAACATGTTACCTAGAACTGTTGCCCAATAATGGAAAAGTACCAAATAAATGTCAATTTGTGTACATGAATAAATGTCGATTTTTGTACATGAATAAATGTCAATTTGTGTACATGAATAAATGTCAATTTGTGTACATGAATAAATAAATAAATGTAGATTGCTGTACAGGGGGTTAAACAAGGCATCCACTGATAATAAGCCCTAATGCGTATTTTGGCGGGGAAAAAAGTATAACACCTTTTCGGGGAAATACGGTACTTGAATTATGTTAACCTCCTACATGCAAACCTCAACTGCTTTTATTGATACGCATTTAATAAATATAAAGTTGTGTGCTCATCTTTATATCTTCAGAAATTTGCTAGAAAATTTTAGACTGTTTAATAACCATGACCCTATAACAGCAGTCATTATGAAAAGGTCAATGAACTTATCTGTTTCCAATTTGCATAATAACAACTATAGATATATGTATGTATATGTCTTATAAAAGTGGGTCTGTCCTTATCTAAATCATGGACCAAAGACAGTAGGACTGCTTAGCAATTCAGACTTTCCCAGAATCCAATCCAGAGAAAATCGTGAAATCTATTTCTCACTCTATGCATTTCCCCTTTTACACAGAATTTTCTCTAGCCATTTATTTATTTAGTTATAATTTGTTTCTGGAGTAGAGCACTGATATCAATGGAGCTTTTTCAGACTCAGCCCAAGAGAAATGTGACTTGTATTAGAGTTACACAGTTAGGTAATTGAGGCTGGGGAAATCAAGTCATGCACCACTTGACCACAGGAAATAGCTCATTAACAGGTATTTAATCCTCTAAGACAACTGCTAGACTAGACCTTTCACTGACTCCATGCAAAAATTGTCATGCGTCATCCTGTAACCTCCCACCATCATAACATCGGAGCACTGCTTCTCTGTGCTGACTCTGTAATATTAGCATACAAACAGCAGACAGGACATATGCATATTTTACCAAATCACGTAGATTCTCTTGACACCCATAACAAGGAGATCACTATATAAACGTTTGAGGATTTTTTGTTATTTGGCTGACTGCATGATTCAGAGAATAAGTAATGTGGTTAGCACAAGGGCAACATTGCTGTTATGCTGATAGGTATGATTTCATTTAGATTTTAAATTCAGATAGGATAAGATTTAGAATAAGAAGTGGTTTGGTACTTGAGTCATTGCAAGTGTCTGACCATTTGATTTTTAGATCTATAAAGAAAGGTAGAGGGGTAGCTCTGTTCTATCATACCAAACTTAGGATTACACCCTATACAAAAAAAACCTCCAACTTCTCCCATGCTGAACTTCTAATATTCTTTCTGAACTTTAACAAAACCGAATGAATCTGCATCATAGTAGTTTATATCCCAACAGAACATAATATACCTTTTCTTGAACATATACTGTGCTGGACATCCCAAACAAACAAACATGAGACTATCATCCTTGGAGATGTAAATGTCGACTGGGAAACTTGCATTTGACTCACCTTCAAATAGTATTAACCTCTATGGATTTTCACAATTTGTCAAAAGCCCAACTAGGTATAACAAAGATTTCACTCACCACTCTACACTAAACTCAATCCTATTATCACATCCAACCAATTCCTCCTCCTCAGGCACCCTTTCTTATTCCCTTAGTGACTACCTACCCACATCTACTTATGGAAATAAATTGGACACCCTTAAAAGTTCTTCCTCTCAATGAAGCTGTGCTATATTTCAATACCACCTTTCTATGTATACCAGATACTGTAGCCCCTGTATGTACTAAAAGAATAAAAAAGAATAAAGCCCCGTGGAAAACCAAAGAATGTAAAAACCTCATGAAACAAAGAGACATAGCTTAAGACACCTGGAAAGAAAATATAAGTGAATTACATCTCTACCATTTCAGATAACTCTGTAACAATGTGAAAAATTTAGTGAACAAAAATAAGCAATCTTACTACTCCCACCTTCAACATGAACACAAAACCAACCCCCAAAAATTATGGTATTCTGTACCAACCTTACTTAACCCCCATACAAATAAAGAATGCTGCCCATCACCAGATGTCCCCTCTCCAGTAGCCAAAGACTTCAACAAGCATTTTATAAAATCTATAGCCGACCTACTGTCAAGCACCTACAGGACCACACCCTCCCACTCTGCCACCACTTCCACCACTAACAATATCTCTTCATCAATCTCCAGTCCTGAACAGCCTAACAGCCATAAACAACACAATGAAAACTTTACCTCTTTCTTATTTCAGCCCATACCTACAACTATTATAAGAAGATTTCTGCTAAAACTAAAACCCTGCTCCACCTCAGCAGATAATCTCCAATCCGAATATCTTAAACATGTTGCTGACTCCATTGCCTACCCAATCAGTATCCTAATCAATAGATCTACATCAGAATCTCTAGTTCCTAGCATATGGAAAATGTCTCATATCCCCCCATCCACAAAGGAGAAAACTCCGCAGAACCTTCCAATTTCTGCCTCATATCCATTCTATCTTCTGTTTCCAAAATACATCCACCAACAGCAAATGCAGTACCTACTTCAAAACTATCAACTGACACCAACACAGCACGGTTTTCACCTTAGCCATAGCAAATCCACAACTTTAATACTCTTTACTGATACCGTGAACAGGGCTAGAGAAGCAGGAAACTACATATCGGAGGTATTCCTGTACCTCTCTAAAGGCTGTGACACTGTTTCTCACCCCTTACATTTGGACACACTCTCCAGCCTTGGCTTATCCCATACCACAATACAGTGGTTACAAAGTTACTTACATGATCACATACAAGCTGGAAAATGGTCTTTAGAACTCTCCCCCTTTCTCCATAATCCTACAGGAGTCCCACAAGGCTCCAACCTACCCCCTTACTGTTTAATCTATTCACAAACAACCTACACGCTTCCTTATCCCCTGGAGCTCTCATCCAATATGCAGATGACCTTACTATTCTCTGTACCTCTTGTACATTTCCT
Source organism: Protopterus annectens (assembly GCF_019279795.1). Lineage (NCBI taxonomy): Eukaryota > Metazoa > Chordata > Ceratodontiformes > Protopteridae > Protopterus > Protopterus annectens. The sequence continues at coordinate 326,846,697 of NC_056736.1, forward strand.
GAACTATTCTCCAACACAAAAAAGTCCTTCACTGCCGTCAAAACCAGGATTGCTAATGTTCAACTATTCCTTAACCCTAAAAAACAAAAAAAAAAAAAAAACAACCATCCTCTTTCACCTGAAAAAGCACACCTGATATAAATCATTTCAAGATACACTCAAAGGTAGTACAATTACTGAAACAGAACACCAAATGGCTTGGAGTCATTATTGATACTCAGCTGAAAATTGTCATTCACATCCAACAGAATATAAATAAATCTAATCAGAAATTAGGACTTCTCTACAGAAATAAACATCTCCTAAGCACTTCAAGTAAAGTCACCCTGGACAAAACTTTCCTGCTCCCCACACTCTTTTTGGTGCTGCTATTCTTAGCAATTTACACATGTCTATTAAATCTAAATTAGAACAGTGCTACAACAAAGCGTCAATGGTTGACACAAACTCTAGATACCACACTCAGCCTTGTACATCACTACAAAAACTCCACTAGCTTGAACTCCC
>NC_056736.1:326849703-326934703 GCF_019279795.1 Protopterus annectens
CCTGTCAGGCATTATTGCTTACATAGTTATGTGATACTAGATTATTTTTCTAACTTTGGAACACCCATTCATCTGTACTACTGAAATGCAACCTATGATTGTTATTATTTGAACTTATGTGATGATACTGTAAGATATAAGGGCCACATTTAAAGATCTGTACTTGGAGCTTTTCTCCCCAGGCCTATGCTGAAAATGGGTTCTGTTTGTTCCAGTCAGACTGTCCCAGTAAATAAATTCCTAATAAATAAATAACTAAAAATAAATAAATAAATATCTTCAAAGATATTTTAAATTGTAGATTAGATGAGATATTTCTAATATTAACAAGGACTGAGTTCCACAGCTTAGCAACATATACATAGTATAGACAGTCACCATTATAACTTTTAGATTTTAGAGTGAATACTAGGTTTTAGTTTAGTGAGCACAGTTCTCTGGAGTGTGGGTACCAGTTTAATAACTCACTGATTCAGGGCATCTGATCAGGCATAGAAGATTTCTGAGCAGTCTTAAAGGAGAACCACACCCACAGACTCAAAAATCATGTTTATTTCTTCATGGTTTAGTGCTTTCTTAATCGTAACACCACTCTGGGACTATTTACAGATTTTTAAATATTTTTATACATAATTTCTGAGTCTGACCACATGGAGTCTGGCATCTTGAAGTAATTCTGATTATTTAGTCTACCTCTAGGTATCTCACAATGCAGTGCTTGTCTGTAAAAAGTTACATCATGCAGGTCTTTTTCTTCCTATAGCTCCTGTTACTGCATTGATTTTTCATGCATACACTGCTGTCTTTCAGTCAGTTTTATGTAACATTTCATGCCGTTCGATGGCTACTTAAAACAAACAATGCAAATGCAACAGAACAGACTTTCAAAGTGCTTTTTTCTGCTGCTTCTTTTTAGAATGGCTAAATTACAGCCGTTTGTGAAGCCTGAATTGTAGTCCTTTGACTCATCTCTCATCCCCCTTCACACCTAACTCCCCCAGCTGTCAAAGTACTAAGGGTAATTTGAGCTATTACCTGCTTTGATGGACAGCTCACAGCAGGAGACTTGACTCATCTACTGTTTTCTTGTTCTAGATTTACTTTCTGTATGAGTAGGGGAAGGACCAGGGAGCTGTGACATCATAGCATGGGTGGGTTTTTAGGACAGTCATGATTATGTCAGTTTGGGGTTGGGGATTGAACAGAAAACTACCTGTATTCACTGGCCTTGATAACATCAATAAATTGGAGAATTTTTCAGGGCAGGATAAAAGTTTTTTGAAAGTGAAACCACCACAGTACAGTAAGGTATAGTTCTAGTGGACAGAAAAAGTAAATTTAAATATTTTAAATGCTGTATTGTTGATTATTCATAGCAGGAACAGTACACAGGGAGAAAAAGGACAAAGAACCTGAGCATTTAATAATATAATCCTATTATTGTCTTTTAATATGAGAAAAGGCTAGTAGATTGCATAGCTCCATCCACCTAATTTAGTAAAGTATCACACAGTAATGTGATCACTTAATGTGGTCAGTTTCACACTTTGCAATTTTATAATAAGATTGTTGTAGTTTTTGTAGGTGAGATGATTGGAGATTAGTGAAAACTGATGAAGTATACAAGAGACTAAGTGTAGATACGCCTAAACAATAATCTTCTGTGCATATTCTGGTAGAAATGGTTTTACTTTATAGAGAACTTGGATCTGTTGATCAAATCTTATTCTGTGTACTATTGTTATTTCCAGTAGTTTCACATTTTGTATGAACTCAGTTCTAGTATTATTGACTGATAATATTTCTAAGTTGCTGTAGTTTAATTGTTGGGTTGGAACTTGGTAGTGAAATTCCCATTAGTTTACTTTTATTTGGATTTAGGAGCAATTAAGATTATTCTTACCAGGTCTCAATTTTTGCAAAAGAATACTGCCTGTCATCTCGGAGATGGTTGATTGAAGAGATAACCCATAATAGTGTTGTCATTTGCATTTTGGATTAGTTTTGCTTGTCAACAGACTAAATGTGCTTTATTTTTAAACATATTAAGGATAAAAACATCTTGTATTTGAATATTGTAGCAAACCTAATGCTGTTTGTTGAGGATTTGACAGCTCATCAACTCAGTGAATGCACTCTGTTCAGTGGCTAAGGTCATTTTTAAAGCAAATAAGTGTACCTGTTATGAGGCCTAGATCCTTAAGTTTAATAAAAGGACACAAGCTTAACGTTTATGTTTGTATAAAATACTGATTCTTGTGTTGTTATTATGTGGAGCTTTTCTCCCTGGACCTCTGCTAAAAATGGGCAAACTTGTCCAATCGGACTTCCCTGGTAAACAAATGTTAAATAAATAAAATAAATACATAAGTTGTAAAATGGAATGGTTCCACATCCTCCCAAAGCTGATTCAGTGTCAGTATCCCATAAGCTTCTCTACTAGGTCCACTTCTAGTCAGCATATCTACAAGTAAGATATGTGAAAACATGAGTCAGTATGCCCATGGTTCTACTACTGTTGTTTCCACTGAATCTTTAATCAATTGAATTCCTTTATGCAAAATACCTTCCAATTACTCCAGTCCTATTTAAAGAGTATGGGTCTTACAAAGCCAAATATATGCTTTTCTCTCAAAAAATGCAGCCATCAGGCTCTCTAACTACTTCCCTTTGCTTTAGGGATTTCATTAATGGCAATTTCTCTCTTAATTTCACTATAATTGATTTTTCACCCATTAATGAAGTTGGCTCAGCTATAAGTCTTGAATTAACTATTGACAACTCATTAACTTCCTCTTCTGACATAGAGAAGGCAGTCATAAAAAGCAGTATCACATTAGGCAACTTATATAAAGCAAAATCATTCCTTATAGGTAAAACCAGAGAAGCTATTTCCAGACCGTACCTACTTATCTCTTTTAATATGCATCCATTTGTTTCATAAATCCATGCTACCTAAGCAAAAATGATCTTACAATAAAACTTATTGGTTTGCTGCACTCCATAAAAGTCTCATCCCCACTGTCTTTTGTTGTAGGGACTTATCTGGTTAGAATTTAGCTTTCTCTTCACTTCACTTCCATACCAATATGTTTAAAACATAAACTATTTTACAAAGCCAATAGTCCTGCTGGAGCTACTTCAATTACACAAAGAGCACCTACAAGAATACTTATAGAATCTTTTTCTTTCTATTTTATTTTTTTATTTAATCAGTATTTCTTTAGCATTAAATAGACATGGAGACTCCTTAGTCTGGGTCTCTGCAACTTTGGAATAAGCTCTTAGCTGATTTAAAATTAGAAAAGGCTTATACAAATTCAAATGCCTTTTAACTTTGCATTCCAAAAGAAAAATCTGTGGTATCCCTTGAAGTCTCAGAAAACCCAGTATGCAACCTATACTTGGTCAAAAACAAACAAAACAGAAACTTTGCACTGTTGAGGATGTGAAGTTCAGTCCTTGAAATATGTTATGCACCTAGTTCACTAATAAAATTCAAACTTTAAAATACATACTACAAAATTATAAAATAGTAGGTAGTCCACAGTTGAATTAAAATGGAATATCTTTTATTGAAACACATAAACAAGTGATCCTAGCTGAGTATAATGAAAAGCATTAAAGACGTTCATTATTTATCTATAATCAGTTTTTTTGGAGCAAAGGAGTGGTTTCAGTGGGTGATTCTGTTAAGAGCAATAAAATCATTAAAATCATTCCTTTAACCAAGTCCCCCTTCCCCCTCACATCATAGTATAAACTGAAACTGTGCTACCTTAGAACTGAAACTAAAAAGCTAGAGACAAATTAAAATATATAATATAATAACAACTTATTATGGCTAACCTACTAATCCAAACATTATAACAAAATGACTAATTAACTAACAAAAAAGATCTACTACTAGACAACTATTAAAATAAATATTAGTAACATATAAACTGAAACACTCTACAACGATTGCTTTTGAACCAAATAAATACTTCAATGGGTTTGTGTGTAAAAACATATCACAATATTAATGAACATGTGTATAAATCTACAAGTGAACACCAAAGTAGGCCGAAGACCATAGCTATAGTTTCTAAGGTGGAAAACAATGAAAAATGTTAAAAATAAAGCATTAAGGCAATGGGGATCTGTTCCTGTGTGGCATCTAAGAAAGTTTAAATGAGTAAAAGTATCAGAAAACAGCACCAATGTCCGTTATTTTAACTGTAAAATATTTTCAATGCTTGATATTTGTTTATAACAATATTAACATGTATAATATTAGAGTATAATGTCAGCATTAATCAGTCTCATATTGGACTTTTAATAATCTTTTAAAGAGTGGAGCAGTTTTTTGAGTTCTACTATGCTTTTTATGGAGCAATAATAATTAAACCCGGTTTTCTAAGAGTTGAGTTTCAGCTGCCACAGTAGTTTACATTTTTTTCTAAAAGATTAGGGATGTCTACTTCCAGTTTCAAAAGGTCCACACGATCAATAATCTGAAATGTAAAGCCAGTGTGTCTTTTTTAAAGCTGCAGGTGCCGAGCCAGTGCATTATTCTTGCACTTAGTTCTAATTTTGGAAAGATGGCCAGAAATCCTTCTTTTAAGTCTGTTAAGCATTTTCCCCACAAAATGCTTTACAGTCATTGCAGCTTGCACCTGCATTGAGTTACAGTCACCTGATGCATTGGTTGTAATCAGTTTTTTTTTTTTAATAAGGGCAGAAAAACACGTCTTTCTCCTGTATGTGCTGGCAAAAACACAGCTGTTCCACACTTATTAATGCATGTAGCCAGTGGTCTGGTCCTACCTTCAACCCAACTCCTGATGTTTCTGTCTTTCCTATATTCAAAGGAAGGAGATTTTCCAAGTATGTCTATTAGATATTAGCTTTCAGTAAATAAGGCCCGATTCTCTGTAATAATATTAATGATGCTGTGACAGTCAACAGTAAAAGTCAAGATACAACTGTCTTTAGATTTGTTGTCCATATATTTCTTTAAAACCTTCCTATAAGGACTGTTAAGTGCTAGAGAATTTGGACTTTTTAGTTCAAGTATAGGTTCCAGAATGCTTCTTAACATATTGCTTTCTTATCCCCTCACCAAAAAAATCATTTTTAAGATCATTTAGGTTCTTACAGAAAGGTTTCATTTCCATGATGATCCTGGAAAACCTGTAGCCCTGAGACTCAACAATGTTATATTTTGCCCTGGTGGGATGGAGACTCTTATTATGTAGCAGGGGGTTTACTTTGATAGGTTTTCTGTAAAGATCTGTGTCTGTGTTACCTAGGTGTATAACATATTTCAAGTAGTGAACTTCACACGCTGCATACTGCAAAGTTTCTGCTTGGTTTATTTTCAGCTTTACATTCCCATGTGAATTGGCTTTGCAACTGCAATGAAAACTCCACTCGTCCAAAGATACCAGTAAAAACTGCAGTTTGTCAAAATAAAAATCGACAACAAAACATAAGATCTCACACAAAATGTACTTTTTCAGATTAAGCACTTTTGTGCTGAAGCTTTTCATCTGCTTTTTTTTTTTTTTTTTGCAAAAAGAGAGGCTTCTTGTAGGATCAACCCTACTGTTAGGCCTGAAGTTACAAAGGAACCAAATTTAAATGAGTTTGTACTTCTGCCATTTTTTTCCTGTCTGCTCTGACCATGGAAAGTACTTCCTACACAGCATTAATGCTTACTACCAGCTAAGATCATTCATGGGCAAAACCAACACAATGTATGAAGACAGCCAAGTTTTTTTTTTTTTTAATACAAAGTCTCTGGCCCATAAAATCTCCATATGTATCCTTGCCAGATGTCCATCTGGCTGTATAAAGCTTTTCTCTGCAAAACATAGCAAACCACCACTGCAGCAGTTCATAAAGCTCATTTTACTTGAACTGTAGCTTCCTCAGTAGCATTTTTAAGAAATGCAACCCTGCAAAACATTATAAGCTAGCACTGTATATTACCAGGTGTAGATCTGCTTTTGGAACCACTGTTATCAATTGTATTTTCCTAGGGCTTCTATGAGGAACACTTGACGGATCCACTCATCAGATAAGTATGCACTTACCATAATACTAGATTTGTAAACAGTGAGTCCATCATCTGTATTGCCCCACCTACCATTCCCCACATTAGTTGAGATAATTTCATGTATTATGGCTAATGACAGATCTGGTGAGAGACAGAAACATTATAAGACATCGAGGAAATGGGAGGTTTTGTATTGCTGAGCATGCCTATTGCCTGCAGCCTTAATCATATAAGTTACCAAGGCAAGACCCATTCTTACAAATCTGAAACTGTGATCAGTACATAACTTTCATTTGTCAAAGCATCCATGCCTATAAAGACTGTGTATTTCTGAATAAAAGTAACATTATTCATTTCCATTATTTTTTAAACATCATTACATAAAAATAATATAAAAATGATTATTACACTAGATGCAGCTCATCCCTTGACTTTAAAGCTAAAGTAACTGTTTAGGAATAGTTCTTAAGGAATTACTCATGTAAATGTATACAGAAAAATCCCCAGACATCGCCAAGCCATTTTGTAGATGCAGCCCTTTATAATCAGGGACCATAAATAGACAGATGCTTTCACTGGTAAGTGAATTTCTTGAAAATGATCAGTTGACTCAACTACAAGCATTGTCTGATAAAGAATGGGAATTGTTTGTTGGTTGAAATAGGTCCTTAACAGCCTCCAAAGATTCAGGGATCTATGCCTTAAAAATGAAGCAGGTAACATTGCAATATGGATAAAAAATTAATACAACAATATTCAAGGAAAGCTTTAATATAAATGTGTTAAAAAAAGTGCAGGGCAAAGTTTTCCTTCAGTTCTTACATCACTAAATGTTCTAACTCTGAGACTGAGCAACTTGGAGAGGGAGCTAATGAAAACTACTTATCCTCACTGTATTAACTACAAATTGTTGAACAGTACACGTGTTTATTAAAGCAATCAGCTATTCATGTTTCATTCACATATGGTGTGACAGTCATTGTGTCCCCCCACATGCATATTTTCTCATGATTTTGCTAGATGGAGCCCTGATTCCAACCCAGAGGATCCAAAACTGATTATCAGCATGGGCACTGGAGGAGACTGAGGCTGGTATTTATAGTTATTTGTGCAAATGGGGTATTTATGATGTTTATGAATGAGCATAGAAAAGTTGAGATTCATAGAGGCCATTTCTGCTAATGCAAAGATCCTTAAGAATAGTAAGATGCAAATAAGACATTTTGTAAAGTGGCGTATGCTAACAGAGTGTTCTTGCAATTCATAGTCCGTACCTTTATGGTATGAACATCCCTTGTTAAATGCAGTGCTTTGGCTTCATATCTGAGTTGCAGTCCAGGAACTTGCCCTCAGCAATATTCAGCAGTTTGTCCAAATGTACATAAACACTTCAATGACGTAAATGAAATATTTCATCCAGCAACCCTTTTGTTAGCTTGTGTAAATATGCCCAAGCACTAAAATGACACAAAATAAATTATTTTGTCTAATTATCACTACAGCATTTTGTCCATGTATGCACAAACGCAAGCACCAAAATGAAACATTTCTCCACTAGTCTCTTCAGCAGTTTGTCCAAGTGTGCACAAGCACCGAAATGAAACATTTCCTCACTGATCCCTTCAGCAGTTTGCCTACGTATGCAGAAGTACCAAAAATGAAACACATCACCCACCAATTCTTTTAGCAGTATGTCCAAGTATGCTCAAGCACCAAAATGAAACATTTCCTCACTGATCCCTTCAGCAGTTTGCCTACGTAATGCAGAAGCACCAAAAATGAAACACGTCACCCGCCGATTCTTTTAGCAGTATGTCCAAGTATGCTCAAGCACCAAAATGAAACATTTTCCCTACCGATCCCTTCAGCAGTTTATCCAAGTATGCACAAGCACCAAAAACAAACATCTAACCAGCAATCTCTTCAGTAGAATGTCCAAGTGTGTCCAAGCACCAAAATGAAACATTTACCCCCACTGCCCTTTCAGTAGTCTGACCTTGTATGCACAAGCACATCCCTGACACCAAATGAAACATTTGCCCCCACTGCCCCTTCAGTAGTCTGCCCTTGTATGCACAAGCACATCCCTGACACCAAATGAAACATTTACCCCCACTGCTCTTTCAGTAGTCTGCCCTTGTATGCACAAGCACATCCCTGACACCAAATGAAACATTTACCCCCACTGCCCTTTCAGTAGTCTTCCCTTGTATGCACAAGCACATCCCTGACACCAAATGAAACATTTACCCCCACTGCCCTTTCAGTAGTCTGCCCTTGTATGCACAAGCACATCCCTGACACCAAATGAAACATTTACCCCCACTGCCCCTTCAGTAGTCTGCCCTTGTATGCACAAGCACATCCCTGACACCAAATGAAACATTTACCCCCACTGCTCTTTCAGTAGTCTGCTCTTGTATGCACAAGCACATCCCTGACACCAAATGAAACATTTACCCCCACTGCCCTTTCAGTAGTCTGCCTTTGTATGCACAAGCACATCCCTGACACCAAATGAAACATTTACCCCCACTGCCCTTTCAGTAGTCTTCCCTTGTATGCACAAGCACATCCCTGACACCAAATGAAACATTTACCCCCACTGCCCTTTCAGTAGTCTGCCCATGTATGCACAAGCACATCCCTGACACCAAATGAAACATTTACCCCCACTGCCCTTTCAGTAGTCTTCCCTTGTATGCACAAGCACATCCCTGACACCAAATGAAACATTTACCCCCACTGCCCTTTCAGTAGTCTGCCCTTGTATGCACAAGCACATCCCTGACACCAAATGAAACATTTACCCCACTGCCCTTTCAGTAGTCTGCCCTTGTATGCACAAGCACATCCCTGACACCAAATGAAACATTTACCCCCACTGCCCTTTCAGTAGTCTGCCCTTGTATGCACAAGCACATCCCTGACACCAAATGAAACATTTACCCCCACTGCCCTTTCAGTAGTCTGCCCTTGTATGCACAAGCACATCCCTGACACCAAATGAAACATTTACCCCCACTGCCCTTTCAGTAGTCTGCCCTTGTATGCACAAGCACATCCCTGACACCAAATGAAACATTTACCCCCACTGCCCTTTCAGTAGTCTGCCCATGTATGCACAAGCACATCCCTGACACCAAATGAAACATTTACCCCCACTGCCCTTTCAGTAGTCTGCCCATGTATGCACAAGTATGCCCCTGACACCAAAGCGAAAAACTTTTTCCCTTCCCTTGCATCTCTGTGTTATTTTGTTGAATTGCTACTTAACAGCATAAGTTAAGCCCCATTTGCACATTTGGTATGTAAATAAGCTCATTATAGACTCAACTCTATGAATCCTACTGATACGCAAGTTTGGAGTGCCCTTTATCTGTGTGTCAGCTGCCCCTCCCCCATTGCTTATGCCTTAAGCATATTATGCTTTTGCGAAAAGGATGCATGTTTAACAAAATACCTCCACATTTATGTATTCATTGTGGAAGTCCATGATTTGCATAACAAAGTAATGCCACTCTTCATGGATTAGCACTACAAAAATGCAAAGCCCCAGTCAATGAATACCAGCCTGAGAGGAAAAGAGCTGCATTTTGTAATCTTACCAGTTCCATGAGAGCTGTGAGATTTCTATCTGTGATTTGACTGCCCCTCCAGTGATGGATGCATACTATGACTACAAGGCTGATTGCTGTTAAAATTTGTTATTTCAAGGTAGGGCTGGTGATAACTGACTAACCAACAATACATGCATACTTGATAAGTGTGATGTCAGCAGGTCTACCTAGTTATGCTATTATAAATAATCCCCCTTATGCATGATGGAATATATGATGCTGCAAGAAGCTGCACCCCATGTTCCATTTCATCTTCTTAACTGCCAGCAACTGAGATGGTCCTATTCCCTGTGCGATGACACCAGGGACACTTGTTAGGAGTGATTGAAGTGAAGGGGCAGGTGCGTGGGGGCTTGCTTCATATAAAGGAATATCAACCAACAGTTGTTATGAACAGGAATAATGGCGGATGCCAACGGTGTGGTAGTGCAGTATATATATATATATATATATATATATATATATATATATATATATATATATATATGTGTGTGTGTGTGTGTGTGTGTGTGTGTGTGTGTGATCAAATTTTAGAGGACTGTTTTTTTTTGCCTCCTCAACTCAGAGTTGACAGGAGTGCCAGATCAGTGAACTGCACAGAATACCAGATAATCTGAGCACAGTTCAAATGTGAACTACCAGTCTTTAGGGTTCTAAGTAATTTTGCAAAATCATGTGTACTTTGTGGTTCTCTGACAACCATTTGTTTCAGTATGTCATCTCTGTGCTATGTGATTTATAAGCATTCTGTTATGACAGCATTTGTTTGAATACTTTTTACCAATATTCTCTTATGATAGGATTAGTTTGTCCCTGCCTTTCTAACACAGTCATTTGAGACATTGGCAAAGAATCATCTAAAAATAAGATGACAGTTTCTTCTTGAAATACTAATCCCGAACAGTAAGTGAAAGGGTTTAGGGCCTACATACTTACGAAGCAGGGAAGCGCCTCAACAACATATTCTACATATATTTATGCTTGTTGCATGAGTGACAAATCTAATTTAAACATATAAAGTACATATTTGATGTCCAGGGTTTACATTTTCTAAGCTCGCACTAGAATTGTTTTATGCATGATCTATTTGTTGAATTTTTCCAGTTTTTATAACTGCACCTAATCATAAAGCCCAGTCTTTGTGTCAACTGCTGTCTCAAAACATTTATAATATTGTCAATGAAACCCTTATGTTTTTAGACATCTTTTCCAGATGTTTGAAATATTATCTGAACTCTAAATGCCTTGAGGTAGATAAGTTTCATCTTGTCATTACTTTTATCCTTAACATACATAGATGTATTCTCTCTCTCTCTCTCACTCTTTCTCTGCCTCTGTGTTTCTCTCTCTCTCTGTTGCACATGCATGCATGCATATGCGCGCATACACACACACACACACACACACACACACACACACACACACACACACACACACACACACACACACACATATATATGCTCACTTAATACGACTACTACAACAGCAGTCTCAAACGCTGGGCATACATTAATATTTCAAAACAATAAACCACTTAGGTCAATGTACAAGCAAATTAGTTTATTTTCAGGGCTAAGAGAAACGTCACCCAAAGCTGGCTTGACACCCCATAACACCTAGCCTGTCATCTTCTTGTGAGGCAATTTCTGCATCCATTCTCTGTGCTGCTTTTTTCTAATTATCCTTCAAACTTCATCCCCTTGTAGATAATAGTGAATTAATGAATGCTGACAGCCATTATAAGACTACACCAAAGGAACATAAAGCTGAACATATTGATAGCCTACCTTTTGCTTTGAAATATTCATCATCTTATTTGATTCAGGTATTCATAAGATTTAGTTCTACAGATTTATTGTTTGTATTACTAGAACAATACAACATTATTTCTGAATTTACAGCATTTCATTATAGATTTCTACAATGCCTAGAAATGAGTTACAGCAACCACATTTACAATTTAAGGTAACAATGAATGTTATTTTTATTAATCAGTGATTGGCAGTCAACCATTTGTCTATTCATGAGAAAGAGAAAAATATGGAAAAGATGATTTATTTCAAATATTTTTTTTTTTACTTTAAATTGTGTATACTTTGGGTTAAGATGATTTTTCTTTACACACACTCACATGCACGCATACTGTTTGTACAATGTAAATTATTCATTATTTATGCAATATATCTCATAGGATGCACATCAGTTTCATAAAGAACTATAAAATGTAGATGATTTTCATTTTAATACCATCTAATGTTTCACCATTTTAATTTCTTAAATTATTATTATAAGTTATATGTCTGTTCCTTTGATTAAGCTACTATGATATAGAAAAGACTCAGTGCATTACCTGATGACAAGGTACCAACACTCAAAAATGACACCCCCTTTGGTATGTACCTAACCAGGCATATCCAACAAAAGCAATGTCCACAGTGGTTCATCATTAAAAGAATACAGGACATAAGTAAAATTTCCTATGCAGACCACCTCAAGGCCTTATCTCTGTATTGTGTCTCTTATAGGCTGTTGAAGAGAGATCTTTGCCTGTCATTCAGGGCATTGTCAGACCCCACTCGAATGGACTTCCTACATATCCACAAAACAAACAGCACCGGGATTACCCACACTAAAGACTGAACCATGCCTGTGATATAAATAGGACCTGCTGAAGAGACAGGTATATATCCCACCAGAGACTACCCTGTTTCTGGAACAGGCTCCCCAATTCAAGTGAAACTTGGACAATTGGATAGGGAACAGGAAATGTATTTATTTGCTTTATTTATTTGCAGTTTTTTTTTTCCAGGATAGTCCATTGGGCTATGGAGTCCTGGGGAGAAAAGCTCCAGAGAAATACAAATACATAGTAGAGAAAGAGCACAAATCCATAATATACATTTCACTTAAATGTTAAATACATATTTTGTATAGTACAAACTCATATTGCACAATTCAAATAGATGTTACATAATATAGAAATAAAAAAAAAAGATTTTCATTAGGAAATTTACATCAGGTTAATTCAGTAAAGAGTAGTTTTTTTTTGTTTGTTTTTTTTAGGGAATTACAGTGAGGTAATTTTTTTAGTCATTGGTTGAATATGTCCCAAGGGATATAAAACTTTAGGAGGTAGTGATAGGCAACAAAGTTTGCAAAATTAGGAAGAAAGTGTTGTAGAATTAGGTTTGATGAGAGCAAGAGCATATTGGATGAGACTGGAGTTAGGAATGGCTTGGAAGAAATAATTTTTGAATATGTTGAATAGCAGGGGGCCTAGAATGGAACCTTGGGCAATGCCTGTGGATGTATTAATGAAGGGTGAGGTAGTTTTTTTTCCATTTAACTGCTGGTTTTAAACAAGGAAAGACTGCTGGTTGTGCAGATGGGAGAAGGGAGAGAGTTCCAGAAGTATGCAAGAGAGAAGGACATCAATTGATTCCCAGCAGGATGTGTTAGTTTATGCAATTTAACTAGGTTTTGGGAATTGGATCTTAGGAGTCTATCTGGTTTATGCATTTCAAAGGTATTTGTTAGTGAGGGGCAGAGAGCCGGGTTATGAATGAGTTTGTGTGCTTGGATGAGCTGGGTATATGTGAAGAAGTTTGGTAATTCTAGCCAACTTAGTTGGTGAAGGGAATTATAGTGGTGAGAAGAGGCTCTATGACCTGCCGCAAATTTGGATATTTTGTTATAACAAGATGAAAGTTTTGTTTTGAGGGAAGATTGTAGGCTGGTTAGGATAGATGCACCATATATAAGGGATGTGATGAGGTATGTATTAGCTAATGTAATCCTGGTGGTGGGAGAGATAAAGTGAACGTGGAGGTAAAGCATACCTAATTTTTATGGGGGGTTTTTTATATTTGCTTGTAGTTGCTTATCAAATTTTAGTTGATTGTCAATGATAATTCCTAGTAATTTTGTGCCAGAGACTAGTTCTAGGTGAGTATTATTATTGCTGGTAATTATGAAGGATTGTTTGCCTAGAGAAGAAGTTTTGTATGCATTGAATAACATAAGTTTTGTTTTGGTTGCATTAAGGGTTAGATAGTTGTCGAGTATCCACTGTTCAGTGGAAGAGAAGGCAGCTTGTTTTAGATTGTTAAGAGTTGTGATGGAAGGGGAGGAACAGATTATAGTAGAATCATCAGCATATTGGATGAGACTGGAGTTAGGAATGGCTTGGAAGAAATCATTTATGAATATGTTGAATAGCAGGGGGCCTAGAATGGAACCTTGGGCAATGCCTGTGGATGTATTAAAGAAGGGTGAGGTAGTTTTTTCCATTTAACTGCTTGTTGCCTGCTTGTGAGATAGCTTGAGAACCACTGGGTAGAGGAAGGGGATAGGTTAAGTTTAGAGAGTTTGCTAAGAAGGAGGTTATGGGAAATAGTGTCAAATGCCTTACAGAGGTCGAGGAAATGAGTGGATAGAAACTGGCCAGAGTTGTGATCTTTGTTGATTGTTTTTAGGAAGGAGAGGAGGGCAGTGGAGGTACTATGACCTGGTCTAAAACCATGTTGTGTGGGGGTAAGAAGCTGATTATTAATGAGGTAGGGTAAGAGATGTTGGTGTACACACTTTTCAAGTAGCTTAGAAATAGGGGCTAGGATGGAGAAAGGGTGAAAGTTTTGGATGTCATTATTATTGTCACCTTTATGGAGAGGAATAATAAAGGCCTTCTTCCAGAGCTGAGAGACCTGGCTTTCTGAGATAGACCGATTAATTAGTATGCTGATAGGGAGAGCAATGGCTTCTGCGGCTACTTTTAGGAAGTAGGAGGAAATTTCATCAGGGGCATTGGAACCAGGTTTTAATTCATCCCTGGCTTGGTACCTATATCTCTAATGGGTAGAGGCAAACTGTAAATGGTTTATCTCCCAGGCCCCTGCTTGTAAATGTTTTATCTCTCAAGTCCCTGCTTACACTTATCAAGAGTACCAGAACTTGTCAGAGATTTGGGATCCATGGCTAGGCTTAAAAAGGCCCTTGTGGTCATTAGTCTAGTAAATACCTATGAACCTATAATAAAAAAGAAATCCTCACTTCTGTGGACTTCTGGATGTTTGTGTCAGTAAAGTAACAAAGTAAAAAAAAATCAAAGGATGTGATAACATATAGCTAAAATAATTCCTTCTGCAAGTCCTGGATGAATATCTCTAACACATTTCAACTTCTTTTCCCTCATTGTTGCTCACACTCATCTCTCATCCATAAAGAACATAAACAAGTGCCCATATGAATCTCAAGCTGATATCTCTCATCCATAAAGAACATAATCAAGTGCCCATATGAATCTCAAGCTGATGATAGATTAGATTAGTTCTAGACTAACTGCCCTTGCGAGCCATTTTAAGCCAAGCCAATTATCCCCTGTGAGATTCAAACCCTGTACCTTGCATTTGTAAGGCAAACACCTTAACCATTAGGCCATCCTCCCAACCCCAAATTGATACCAATTTAAAAGTTGCACACTGGTTATATATCATACACAGGTGTCCAAATCAAGTCCCTTTTTTGAAAATCTGTTTGAAAATATATATAGAACTCTGTGATCCATAAAATGACTTTCAAAAACATACAGTGGTCTTATTTCCATTGTCCATGTTTATAATTACTTAACTTTATTCATATGCTATAATTTTGACAGTATGTCATATTCCTTTATAAATTTATTTGACACATGAACAAAATATGTATAAGCAAACAGTAATTTGTCTGGTTATGCTCTCTTTCAGAAGCAAGGTAATGTTTCAGCTATTAATTTCCTGTTTATTGCTATAAAAGTACATGCTGTGCAGTTGTTGAATGTCTCTACATGTCAGGTCTTGGCACAGGTCAGGATGTTTAGCATGGAATGTTTGTGTTTTCTAAAGAGTATAGAATGTGGCAAGAATGTCAGCAAGATTATTACAATCCCAATAAGATATGCATGCAACATATGTTATCAGAAGCCAATGATTCTTTTCAGTCATTTCTTACATATTTATTTTACACCACCTTCCCATCACATAAGATAACGCTGAAAGTATTTCCTATATAGAGAGAGACAATATTTGTTTACCAGGAAAGTCTAACTGGGCAAAAAAAAAAGAAAAAAAAAAAAAAAAACAATTCAGAAGAAGCCTGGGGAGCAGGACTCCAACAATAACATTATAAATACATTTAAAACAGATGATGAGATAGCATAGACAAAAATGAGAAGGAATACATTGAGAAACTGACAAAAGGAAATCTGAAACATTATCAGGATATCAGGAGAAGTTTCTACTGAAGGAATAAGTGTTTATGGTAGTAACTGGAGCAGCAATGCATAGGAATAAATGTAGAGTAATATAATTAAAGAGAGGAATGCTGATAAATTATTAGTATGTATTTTGTACCAGGTTTATATTACATTGTCAAACTTCAAAAAGTTTGAACGATGTAATATCGAACCTACATGTCCGAAACATTAAAATAGCGAACAGAAAGAACAGCAATTTTTTTCCCAGGGAAAAAAAATCGCTGTTCCCTAATAAAAAAAAAAAAAAAAAAACCTCCAACCTAAAACTTAAACCCCACACCCCCCATACTTAAATATATCAACTCCAAGATCGCACCACAGTGGAGGAAATAGCAAAGCCCTGAAAATGGCCCATCAATTTTTCTCCCTGGGAAAAAAAAAAATATGTGTCATGGCTTCACTATTTTCAGGTCTCGGACATTTAAGTTCGATATTACATCGTTAGAACTTTTTGAAGTTTGACGATGTAATATAGACCCTTTTGTACCACGTATACAGTCTCATCTTATGCGTATGTCTGTTGTTATAATCCTTAACTACTGCTGATCATGTCTACCGACTATATCTGGTATCTATTGGGAATTTTCTTTAGCCTGCTTTGAAAACTGATCAATCCCAGAAGAATAGTCTATTAAACAGAATACAAATAAATTAATAAAAAATAAACACTGTGACTATGTAATGATGATGATACCTACTTGTGCATATAACACAGTATAGCAAAAATTATATACAAAGAAAATGGAAACAAAATGCTAGTACATATACATAATAAGTAGTCATACAGGGATCTCAAGACCCACAGAGTAAGTACACAGTTGCTACATGGCAAAGACTCTAGAGGGTAACAGAGTTATGTGAAAAACTGGTGCAAGAATGCTAAATATGTGCACATTATGTATTCTAATTGATAATTTGCTGCGGGTAAACAACAAACTATGCAGGAGTGGTGTATGGTGATAAAATGATTAAGTCTGAACAACAAGTAGTTTCTAACAGGAAACAACGACTTCTAATAATTAAGAAAATGGTGTATATCATACCTCTCAACCTCTTAGCTGAAGAAATCTGGATCAAGCCCAAACTAACGAGGGGATAAAGGCCCAAAATCAGAGACAGATTTTAATTATTACTTTTACAAACAATAAAAAGTTGCTAGACTAACAGATTTTGCATTAGCATGCATTTTCTGAAGAATATGAAGTCAGAGCCACCAATGTCTATCATTATTTACTGACTTCATTCATCAATGGTTTCCTAGAAGAACATACATTTTATGACGAATAGACCAAACATCTGATGTAACAATTTGGACATTCTGAAAAATCTTGACAGTTAAGAGGTATGAGGTGTAGTCAAAGCTCATAAATTATCTTTTTTGTTTGTTTGTTTAATTCTCTGCCATGTTTTTACCATCTCTGATCCATCTTAATGATTTACATTCTTTATTTGGAAGTGCCTCCAATAAGTTGTCCAAAACCTTAACAACTAAATAGCCCTTAAATTATGAGCAAGACTTATACACAAGTTTTTTTGTGGAAAGGCCAGTCATCACAAAAATAAAACAATTTATTATCATGTCAGCATTTAGTATTTGCTGCTATGAGATATGGCTTCCCTTGCTGACTGTTTGGCAAGTTAGTTTCCCCGTTTTAAATGACATTTGGCTTCTGTTCTTATGTCCCTCTTTTTTCCTGACTTTGTAAGTTGAGGAACTCTATATTACTCTCTATATGTTCTGTATATACTGATCCTCTCCATTTCTATTTTTAATGCCATTTTATCACGTGTTAGATACACTGACATCCTCATTAATGTATCCTCAGATTGTTAGACTCCTCTAATATAATTTGGTATCAGAAGCCATGGGCATATAGCGCAGTACCTAGTATATTAATTCAGGTAGGCTTACTAACCACCATTTTTCAGTGAACTATAACTCCTGTACCACTATCTCCTCTCCAGTACTCAGATGTATACCTCAAGGATCTATTCTTACTCACCATCTCTTCTCTGTATAGATCAATAGACTTTCTCTTGGTCTTCCATACCTTATTCTCCTCCTATATGCAGATAGCATGGCCCTCTACTCCTCTAACTGCTCCCTAACTACCTTACAGTAAGATCTACAATCTGGCTTCAGTCACCTCTGTAAACGGATTGCTACTAAAAATCTCATACTTAATACTATGCTTTTTGGTACTGAACAAAAACTCAGCTGAGCTAAGAAAACTTTGACACTGAATGGTCACAACAGTTATCATTTAGATCAAGTATCCTGGTCTCTGGTTAGATCTCTCACTCCACTACTACCTGCATTTTGATATTACGTGTAAAATGATCAATCCCCTACTTTTCTGTGCACAAAAATCCCATGTTCTCCCACTCCACCTGATACACACATACATACATGCATACATAGGCCCTTCCTGCCTGCTAATATACCAAAGCATCAGCAGCAGCATCAACCCCCTTCATCCCACTTTCTACATGGGAGTGAGGTGCCATGTCACTTATCACCACCTGTCCCTGTTCAATGCCACAATCCTACCATCTTCAATACATATGCCTGACTGTCATAGGTGTTCTGTCACACAATCCAGCCACCTCTTTGCTAGATGCCCTTGTTTCCTCTTGCCTTCTACCCATTTGTCCCAAGTCTTGTTCACTAGATTGTCTTCTGCTTTCCTGCACATGTGCCCAAACCACCATAATCTGTTTTCTTCTTACTTTTTCTGTAATTGGAGCTACATTGGCTTCTGTTCTTATCCCCTTCATTTCTTCATCTGTCCCACAGTGTGTATCCTACCACCCACCTCAGGTACTCCATCTTCATCACCTTTAGCTTCCTCAGCTGCTCTGCCTTTACTGCCCAAGTTTGTATGCCATACAGTAGTATGGGTCACACCACTGTTTTGTACATCTTACTTTTCATCTTCTTTGGCATTATTCTGTCATACACTAACTCTGACACTCTGTGCTAGGTGGCTGCAGCCCCTCTCATTCTACCTTTATCTTCCTCATTCAGATTCCCCTTTTCCTTAACCATCCATCCCAGATACTTGAAGCTGTTAACCTGTTCCACAATCTTATCTTCTGTCTCATTTTTGAAATGATTCTGATTAACCACATTTGCTGCTATTACAACTGTCTTATCTGTACTCGGCTTCAACCACATTTCTGAAGTTCTTGCTCAGAGTCTGCCTGTAATGTCACATTGTCTTCATACAGCAACATTGTTGATCTAACCCCACCAACCTGTCTGATATAGCCCATCACCAGTATAAACAGCAGTGGGCTCAACACTGAATCCTGATGCTCACCATTCCCACTGGGAACGCCTCTGTAAGACCAAACACTCTTCAGACTTGAGTCATTTGGGCCTTGCATTAATTCTACCAATGTTTTTGTCATTTTGAACCACTGCAGGACTGATATGCTTTCTCCAGGACTAGGAATGCCAATTAGCCTCTTTCCTCATTACTAGTTTCTTCTCAAGTGTCTGTCTCTGCAAACAACACAACAGTTGTGCCGCATCTTGGTCTGAATCAAAACTATGTATTTCCCTTCTTACTTTGTACCACTTTGTGCATTCATTTATCAATGACCCTATCTAGAACTTTCATGCAGTGTGATAGGAGTTTGATTGCCCACAGTTATGAATGTCCCCTTTGTTCTTGAACACTGCCATGCATATGCTTATTCTCCAATTATCTGGGATATGCCTTTCTCTCCATACTGGTATGAGTACCTTCAGGAGCCAGTTCTCCCCTATCTCACCCATCAACTCGATCATATCTGCTATGACCTCATTGGAGCATGCTACTTTCCCAGACTTCTTATTCCTTGGTGCTTTTGTTACTTCTTCTAGGGTGGGCACCCCTCTTCTCTCATCATAGGCTGTATCTGTAGCATACACACACACACACACACACACACACACACACACACACACACACACACACACACACACACACACACACACACACGCACACACACACACACACACACACACACACACACACACGCACACACACACACACACACACACACACACACACACACACACACACACACACACACACACACACACACACACACTTTAATATAATATACCAAAACAGTTGTTCCCATAATAAGTAGCCAGGCTGTTTTTAAAAATATCTAAGTTAGTGTTTGCTTTAATGTAATTTGGTCATCTGTACAATGTATCAACCGCAGTGTCAGAGAACCAGTTAGTATACTTCTCAGTCCTATAGAATATTCTACATAGGTTGTCTAATGATCGTCTACTACATTTTGATAACCCCAGACATTCCAGAGGAATTTGTCTCCAAATGCCATATATACCTGAAGGTCTTTTCTTAAATATCTATATGAGACACTGTACAAGTTCAGATTTTTTAGTCTTTCATAATAAATTAAATTTTCACATCCATGGATGCCTTCATTATATTTCAGCTGTACACTTTCTAGGTTACTCATGGTTGTTTTCTTATAAGGTTTCCATATTGTTATTCCATGCTCAAGTTTGGGTCTAATGTAACTAGCAAACAATGACGTTATAATTTCTGATTTCCTAGAGTTTATGAATCTTTTTATGCAACCTAGAGCTCTATAACTATGAGTAACCAATTGGTCATTATGATCAGAAAAACAAAAACTCAAAGCTGGACCCATATACCCAGGTTCTTAAATGAATCTACAGTTTCAATCATTACATGCTGTATTAAATATTTACCTTTCAATTTATGTCTTCCAAATCTCATTTGCTTAGTTTTTGATATATTTATCAGTTTACTATTGTAAGGTTGAAGTGGGTTCGGTCGAACGCACTTCAGTCAAAGTCCGGAGGCTGAACGGCAACAATGTGGAACCTGACATTGTCAAAGTAAGAATTTCGCCCCCATCTCGACCGATGTTAAAACCCATTCAGAGGTTGAAGTCGAGTCATATTTCAACAGTGTCAGAATTCAACATTGTCGCTTTCATGGACATGGGTCGATGATCCCATCATTCGATGGGGTCTGGTTCGACCTTACGATAGTAAACCATATTTATCAACATGTTATTCTCCTGTGCCCAAATGGTCAATTTAGTCAAGTTCTTTTGCAGACATGCCCTATCTGTACCACATGTATTCAGGTTTGTCAATTTCAAGTCATCTGCATACAGACTTTAGAATACCTCAGATGAAAAAGATACATCAGAAAGATACAATCTAAACAAGTATGGGCCTAGTGCAGAGCCTTGTGGGACACCCTGACTGTAACCCTGAATTTCACCTGTCCAATTCCTGTATGATATGTCATATTTGTAAGCCATGCAGCTATCCATCTTATCAAGAGTAATAAATACATAGTTATTCTACTTTATTGATCAGCGTTTTTTGCATGACCCTGTCAAATGCTGAAATTAAATCTGTATAAATTATGTCATAGCACAGTTTTTCATTCACAACTGTCAGTATAGTGTTATAGAACATCATGTTACAAGTGGTAAATGTATTTTCAACATATGCATGCTGATATATGGTTTCAAGTTCCAACCATTCCACTTCTGTAAATAAATTATCCAATATTACCTTCTGCATTATTTTTTCATAACATGAAAATAAACTTAAGGGGTGTATGACTCTGGGTTTGTCTTACTCCCCTTTTCCGTAAAGACAGCGTTTAATAACTACATGTCTCTAATCCCGAGGAATCTCCCCATATTCATGCGACATAGTAAATATTATATATAATTGTACTGTATGTTCTTGCTGAAGTATTCTCAGGTCATTATTACTAATTCTACCTCCTCCTATACTTTGGATCCAGTTTGCACAGTTCTTTTTCAATAGAATCTAATTTATTTCAGTTTCTGAGGTTACCTGGGTGTCACTACCATAATCTATCACCACCTTTCTGGATCCAAACTGCTTTGCATAAGGTTTTGTAAATATATCTATAATCTGTTGCATCTGAGGATAAAGTTTAGAATCTACACACAGTTTCTCACTTTTGTATGTCTTTATTCTTCCACATGTTATGTATCTTTAAGATAGTTTCCTATTATGCTCAATATCTTTATACACATTTTCTTCAAAATTTTCTGGATTTTGACTCACAATATCTTTAGATTCATAGATTCATAGAGTGTTACTAGGCTAATGACCTGGTGGGACTTTCAAAGCCTAGCCAAGTTTTCCCGAAAGAATAATGCCCTGCATCCAAACATGACATTGAAGGCCAGGCATTTATAAGCTACATCTGTCCATAAGGGACATGGGTGTCACGCCCAATGTAAATTTCCTGCTTCCATCCACTGGTCTAGGTTGCACTTAAACTTGGTAATAGATTAACTCAGCTTCACATGGATGGAAGCCTGTTCCACAAGAGGTGCAGTCTGTGGGGCACATATCTGTCTGTCCAGCATGTTCTTTTAAAGTCACAGACAAAATTCAGGTCCCTAGACCTTGCATTTCTGGTACTCTTTGACTTACAAATATGTAGGAGATAAAAAAGTGGGGGGGGGATACCTTGTAAGCCAAGCATAGATCACCCCTCAACAATCTATAGGAGACTGAATGGAGGAGCAGGGCTTTAACATGCTCTGCATAAGGCTGGTTTGTTACTCTTTGTATTATTTTTGTAAGGAACCTCTGACGTCAGTCTAATTGCTGCATATGCCTGGTCAGGTGCATATCAAAGAGAGCATTGTACTGTATGACTGGTTTGATAAGGGAGGAGTACAGTTGAATAATGACCTATTTGGACCTAGATGCCATGTCCTTACTTATAAGTTGCATGACATAAACGGATTTCCTCACCACTGTGGCCACATGGTGGTCGAAGGTAAGGATGCTGTCTATGTGTGCACCCAGATCCCTGAACACTAAGTCAGCTCTTATGGTAGTATTTTCAACATGGTAACTAGCCAGAATGGTTGACTTTCCAAAGAGTAAAATTATGCATTTCTAAGCATTTAAGCATTGAGTTGAAAGACCATCCATGGCTTTGGCACCATTTGTTAATCAGAGATAAACTCTTTTGAAGAATGCAACTGCAGTTGAGTCAATGATAACCTCCAGCTTGCAATCATCAGCAAACATCATCAGCCATAATGCTTCAACATTTGCTTCCATTTCAGAGAAATAAATGCTGAAAATGAGTGGGCCTACTACTGACCCCTGAGGGACTCCACTAGTGAGCCAGGTGGCTATCCAGTGGGTAATAAAAGGGGTTATACCTAAATTAGTGAGCTTGTCTATAATGCCTGAGTTGATATATTAATGCCTGAGTTTAATGTGTCTATCCAGCTTATTTTCAATTTTCAAAGTTATCGTTTGGCCTCTTTTCCATTTCTTATATTTTTTTTGTCTCTCGTCTTAATCAAGTATCTTTTTTTTATGGAAATTCATCCTCCTGATATTATGTGCCTGGATCCTGATGTTAAACATTTTTTTTTTTTTTTGCAAACAATTTATCCTTCAAAATTTTCCACATTCCTTCTACAAATGCTTCCATTTTATATATTGACTGTTTTGCTTCCATATAATCTGTAATTAATCTTTTGTGCATTGGTTTATATTTCATTTAGACAGAAGTGTCTAGCAACAACTAACCATTATAACACCATGATTACTGCATATCATCAGTGGTAAAACTTGACATGAAGTAACAGTAATTTCGTTAGGAACACAAACAATGTCTAGCATGTTTCATTCCCTGGTAGGCTTTATTACAATATGATGAAACTGTTGTTCCTGAATATACACTGTGAATAATTGCCTTACCAATGTTGTTGAATCAATATTATTCCAATTTGCTTCAGGTAAATTTAGGTCCCCAGCCACTATTATTCCTCTTTCTAGTGTTTCAGTCAAGAAATGTATGAATTCCTTTAGGTCATCAGTACTTGACTTTGGTGATCTATACACAATGACAATTGTTATATGTTCTACGGTTGTCTTTGTTATAGCAGTAACATAGTCTATAGTATTGGTGTTATCAATGAACATGTAATAACCGCAGGTCTCATAACAATCTTTAATCCTTATCATAACCCCTCCAGATGACTTTTTTGTTATTATGTCTGTTTCAGTTAAAACATTTATGCCCTAACAGAACTGGTTTTCAATCATTGTTCTTTAGCCATGTTTCACAAATCATAACAACATCAGTCTTAAGGAAATTTAGTACATTATCCAATAAAAAAAAATATTATTAATGCTCCTAGCATTAACAACCATCAGAGATTCATCAAATGTTGGTATTGCTGAACTGTTAAAAGTTCAACCTGGCAAACATTCTGCTTTGTGTTTGTCAATTATTGCGAAATATCTTCTGCTAAAATACTCTTCCCTGATCTTAATATGTGCACACTGTCCTGTCTGAACATGCGTGCCCAAAATTAGGCTTGGATACTCTACACATTCGTTTTTAAAATGGGGTATTTTTTCATGTAGCTATTTACCCCCCAATTTTTAATTTGTGGTGAATTGACTCTCCTTTCCATATGTGATTTGTGAGAAATATGTCCTATCCCCTGTACAAACTATACTATCTAAGATGGATAAGTTCCCTACTAACATTAAAAGAGTCCTTGCAGATGAGATCATTTGTCCCAACATGAATAAAAATAGATCTGTATTTCCTTACATTAAGGCATTCTAAGGCCTGTCTCACATCCTCTATTTTTATTAATTCTACTCTTTTCACTGGTCACTATATTTGTAAGCACACAATTCTCATTCAGATATCTTTGCACATTCACATCTTGAGCCATGTTGTCATCATCTGTCATTCTCCTGCTTTTCTTACAGTAATGTTTTTCAGTCCTTCCATGTTCAGTTTTGATTTTTTTTTTACTTTTCACCTGCCCCTTGTCTCTTTTTTCGGCCTTCTCTTTTGGAAAATGCTTTTTCTGCAGAATGAAGGTTTACTAACAGAAAAATGTTATCATTCAAATTCCTGCCCCTATAATAATACTCATCATCTCTGTCTTGGGGAAGAGGGGCAGCACTGTCAGTTGTAGGCTATCCATGGCATATGGTCATGCTTAGAGGCCTGTTTGCACATCAGTGTTCCAGAGATAAAGACAGTCCTTCTCATGGTCAAAGCTTTCCACTGCTCCCTACTTTAGGGTGATAAAGCCATCCATAGCAACAACATAGCAGTTATTTGGATATCAACAATCAAGACAACTGGCTTCTATCTTGTATGTCAAGAAGCAATGAAGTCATGAAAACAGGCTATGTCATAATCATCATTATCATCATCATCAACCCCCTTTTTCCCATTTTCTACACAGAACTAGAGTGTTGCATCAGTTGTCACCATCTTGATTCAGTTACACTCTCCTGCCATTATTAAGAGTCATGCCTAATGTTCGCAGGTCTTCTCTCACACAATCCATCTATTTTTTTTTTGCTGGATGCCTTTGTTTCCTCTTGCATTTTCCTATCTGTCCCAAATCTTTCTCATCAGATTGTATTGTACTCCACTTTACTGCGTATGTGCCTAAACTACTGTAATCTGTTCTTTATGACATTCTCTGCAATTGGATGTATTTTGGCTTTTGCACTGTTATGCTCTTTTTTTCATCTGCCCCATTGTATGCATCTTACCACCTATCAAGCACCATTTCTACCACCTCTAGCTTCTTCAGCAGATTGGCCATCACAGACCAGCTTTCTGTATAATACCGTGGTTGCACCCCTGTTTTGTACACTTTAGGTTTCAGCTGCTTTGGCATTCTTCTGTCACACATTTACCTTGTCACTCTGTGCCCAGTTTGGTGTAGCTCCTCTGATTCTAGCTGTGACAACCTCTCGTTACTCATCCAGTGTGACAACAAACTTACCCTTAATCGAGGAGCATTAATCTTCCCCACTGACAACAGTGAGAGACTGTCACTAAAACAGGGATGGATTTACACAGTATTTTCAAATGCAGTTCACTGTATCAAGCACAGTTAACCATAAGAGCAGTTCCAAGTGACTGACACACCCACACCTGGGTATTTGACTTTCACATACATCAGCACATGCGTGCACACACACACACACACACACACACACACACAC
Organism: Protopterus annectens; assembly: GCF_019279795.1. Lineage (NCBI taxonomy): Eukaryota > Metazoa > Chordata > Ceratodontiformes > Protopteridae > Protopterus > Protopterus annectens. The sequence continues at coordinate 326,875,728 of NC_056736.1, forward strand.
ACACACGCACGCACGCATGCACGCACACACACACACACACACACACACACACACACACACACACACACACACACACACACACACACACACACACCTGGAAAATTCTGGCACAGATTTATTAGCTGTGTCTCCTTATGCCTAATAAGATAACAATGCTGCCACCAGCCAGTCACTGTCAGGCTCTTACAAGGGTATCCAATTATACTAATTAAAATCAATACTAATATAAATGGTAGAGTGTAACCCAAGTAGCAATGCTTTTTGGAGTGGTCAAAAGGTCACTAGAATAAGCACAAGTCCTCTCAAGATGTTAAAATTAATCTCTAAAAGACCAGCCACAATAAAAGATACAAAAATATTAAATAGTAAATAACAAAATAGAGAACATGAGAATATTAAATATTTAAGTGCAATAAACATCATAGTTTCAATCACAGGATAAATAAAAATAACACAGTTGGACAATTTCAAGCAGCTGCTGAAACAGAAAACTTAGATAATTTCACTGTAATTCCTGACTGTCAAAAGAAGAACTGTTCCCTAACCAACTTAATTCAGCAAGGCAAGATGAGATGCTGAGAAGCTTGCGTCCAGTAGGCAAAATGACAATTTTCCACCTTCTAACTGACTACAACTGAACTTACTGTGATAACTATGAAAGTATGAACCTATGAACTGTCATAGATTTTTATATCAGGTTCCAAAGGAAACAAAACAAAACAAGCTCATCTGTGAGTTCCATACCCTGAGTGCTGGTTATAGAATGACATCACATTTGACAACATGACTCTGGTAGACTACAGACTCAGAGCATTTCTAATATCTGTTGCAGTATTTGAAAATTATAGAATTCTTTGTTTAAACATAAACATTTAATCAGTTATAATAACATTGTTGATACATTTTTAATGTAAGCATCTGTACAAGTGTGATAGTCAAATGACAGAAAATTTGACCTCATTGACCACTATCTTCTCCAAAAAAAAAACCTAACTGAAATTGGTATTAGTACAGATGCCACTCCTTGGTTTAAAAATTCATCACTGACAGACATTTCAACCTTAAGATGGGATCTTCCCAATCAGAATCTGCACCTCTTACCAATGATATACCACAAGGATCCACCCTTGCCCTCTTCCTCTTCTCCATATTCATTAACAAACTTTGTCACCTCCCCAATCTCCCACTTATTTTCTATGTAGATGACATGGTCATTTACTGTTCAGTACACTCACACACCAATATTTAATGCCAAATCCAATCAGACTGACGTACTCTCCACCAATGGCTCATAAACCATAAACTATGTCTCAACCCCACCAAGACCAAAAATATGCTTTTTGAAATCCATAGAAAATTCACCAAGCATCTCACTCTTTAACTATCTTTGACCTACACAAACATTCCATAGAGACAACCTCCACCTTCAAATATCTAGGACTGAGGCTTGATCACTTACTAAGTTTTCATTTCACATAGTCAAAGTGAGAGCCAAAATAACCTCCCTCCTCTTCTGGGCCAAAAGGATTTCCCATTTTCCATCCCAATCAGCCAGCACTGCCATTGGCAAAGTTGTTCTCCTTTCTCCACTTGAATATGGGCTCCCACTTTTTGCTTCTGCCTCTAAGTGAAACATTGCCACACTCTAGACTATTTGTAAAAATATCTGCTGATTCATTACAAACTCACATCTATGTGAGAGTCACTGTATCAGTCAGGAAACCCCCCTTAGAAAAGAAAGATCTAACCTAGTTTTAGGATCCCAACTCTACAAACTACACCAGCTCTACAGACGTACTCTGCTTGGAGCAGACTTCAGGAAAAAAAAACTCGTTATATAACCTGAGACACTACTCACAAGCCACACCAACTCTCATTACCCCTAGAACCAAACTCCACAGCACTGCACATACTTTGCCCTCTCAGGTACTTAATCTTTGGCAAGCTTTCCCCATCAACATTAAGAAAATTAATACCGATTCCAAATTCAGAACGCAACTCTAAAAACACTTCTTCATCCAAACCAAATAATCTTGCTTCAACACAGAGCATATTACCTAACCTAGCTCTTTTCCAAGTCTCTTGTCCTCTCCCAAGGTTCAGTGAAGACAGCCCCACGTTAGAAACAAATTTATATATTGACAGACCTACTTTAGGAAGTAATGTATCTATTGCACATCACACTCTTTTTAATTGTACATTGCATATTGCACTGTGCTTGTTCATTGGAATGTATATGCACAGTTTTTTCTATGTAATTAGTCTGAACTATTTTCTTATTGCTTACATTTCTGTATTGCTCAACCTGGAGCTGGTCAGTATTGATTAAAACACTACCCCAGTAAACAAATATAAATAAATAAACACATATTCACTTTCACCCTGTGTTCCTTAAAATTTGCACTCATTCCCCTATCATTTGCTGAAGTTCTTGTTCAGTACCTGCTCATAATGCCACATCATTTGCATACAGCAGCTTTGCTGATCTGTCCCACTCATCCTGTTTGCTAATGTAGTCCATCACCAGTGTGAAAATCAGTAGGCTCAGAGCTGAATCCTGATACACATCCACTCCCACTGGGAACCCATCTGTGAGACTTGAATACCGTTCTTGTGTCAGTAGTCTTTGTGTATAACCTGCACTAATTCAACCAGTGTTCCCTGGACATCAAACTGTCACAGGACTGTGCAAACCAGCTTTCTTGGCACTTTGCCATATGCTTTCTCCAAGTCTAGGAATGCTCAGTTAGACTTTTTCTTCATCTCCAGTGTCTTTTTAACTATCTTTCTCACTACAAACATCGGGTCAGTTGTACTGCTTCTTGATCTGAATCCAAACTCCTCATCTCCAAATCTCACTTTCTACTACCCTGCACAGTTTAATCACACTCTCCAGCACTTTCATGCAGTATAAAGACTTTGATACTAATCATCTTGATCATATCTGCTGTGACATCATCTGAGCCTGCTGTTTTACATGACTTTATTTCCCTTAGTGCTATTCTTCTTTCTCCATAAGCTATGTCTGGGGCAGTACAGCTTCTGTGCAGTTTTCTTTATAGATGCTGTTGGATGTCAGAAGTACTCCATCCATCTGCATTTCTTGCCCTGTGGACTGATGAGCAGGTTATTTCTGGTATGAAGTACCATGGCAAATTTTTTGGCTCATCAACCATCAACAAGCAGAATAGCTTATTTTTCTTCATCACCTCCATAGTGTGAAACATCCCATCCAGAAATGGCCTACAGGATTCCTCAGTGCTCTGCGCCCATTTTTGATTGAGTTCACATTTCATCTGGAAATCAAAGAGTAGAAGTCTTGAGTTATTCACATAGCCTCATTTTGTCAGTTCCTTTGATCTGGCTTCATCTGTTGATGAATCCTTTCTGTACCATCCCTCTGAAAAGTCCCATTTGGATATCATCCCTCTATGTCTAACTGTATAGTTTTTTTTCAGTTCCAGTAATGAAAAAACATTTGGTTACCAATCTGGAGTAGTTTAGAATCTGCCTACTGCACACAAGTGCAATAACAGAAGAACCTATAAGAATATGTGAGCCCTTTTCTCTATTAGAGCCTAGCCGATAAGCTGGATGGAGAGCATGGACCACAAATGCCATGTCAGGGCTAGCCATTCAGTGGAATAAAAACTGGCTCTAGGCAGGTTCGGCCTTAGGCTAAATGGGCTGATTGGGTGCAATAGGGCTGTGCGCCTGTGAGGGCACCACACTGATGCAAAACAAAAGCATGAGCTCTCATGATTTAGTACTACAGTGTTGACTTTATGTTAGTACCACTTGACTGCTCCAGCACATGACTTCTAACTCCACCTAACTCCTGACTCACACACAATTAGATGGTAGAAGCAGCTTTGCAGGGCTATGAACATCATTCTTGAGTGTTAAGAAGAATCATTCTTGGATGTTTTACATGGAAAAGAAAGTACATGAACTGGAGAAGAATCATCATTTGCATAGTAAGTGGCATGTCTGTATGTATATATTGCAGCATCCAGGCAGTGGTGTCTGATGTGATAGTTTACATGACTTGACAATCTCCTGTCACAGACAAATTGTTTTGACCTATAAACATATAATAATTATTTGTATAAAAAAATACATATAGTTTTTTTTTTAAGTCCAAACAGTAAACTTAGGATGACTTTCTGGTTAAGTATCTTAATCAAAGTCACACTGTAAGCAAATGGAAGTAGAAACAGTCAAACCCTGTACCCTTGGCTCCAGGTAGGAGTTCATTAACAGCTTACAGCCTTGATCCACTGCACTAACTGCCAGACCACTGTTAACTTCTTTATTTTCTGATCTTCTTCTGATTTGATTTTCTGAATGTTCTATCAGTAATATGAGTTATTACAGTTTCATAGTTCTAGTTTTGAAAATGCATGTTGATGCAAAACCTATTGTTCTGTTAATGTTTTAAGTGAACTATAGCCGTTTGCCTGTCATGTCCTCGATTTTGAAGAAAGCTTCTGATTTGGCTTCATGTTTATGTTCTGTCCCTTATAAACTTCCCTATTTGCTGGTAAATAACTTAGGGTTGCAGTCAGTCAATAATGGCACTACAGTTTAATAATTCCTATTATTCAGAAAATGGAAGTTTATGCAACACCTGTTATTTTGTTAAATTATAAAGTGAATTAGAGTTTTTTGTCACTGTACTTCTAAGCACCCCATCCCCATTTAGACTCACATACAATAAACTGCATTAGAAGAAGATAAAACGTGTGTGTTTATCTTACAGCTGGCACAATGAGCTAAATGCATTTTGTATCTGAGGACCTTGGTATATAATTTTGCAAAATTGTCTATAATAGTAAGATGCTGTCCGGTTCGATTCTCAGCTAGAACGTCTTCTGTGTGGAGACATGCGTGAATGGGAGTACCTTTGTTGAAGGTTGTGCATCAGGGCTGGTCACTCGGCACGTAAAAATCAACTACCAATCATTAGCGGACCGGAGTTCCTCTGTGGCGACCCCTAACCGGGAAAAGCCGAAAGACACAAACAAACTTTGTACTGCTATAGAGAAATGTTCTCTTATTTCTAGGTATGTCTGGTGGACTTATGTAGCTATTTGGATTCTCTGGCGTTCAGACAAAATAACAAAACCAAAATCTTCCAGATGAATGCCTGGTTCACTAAAATGCACAGTCCATCCAAAACAAAAGTAACCAAGCAAAGCAAATGGTAGCGTTCCAATTCAGAAAATATTTAATGAGAAAAAACAAACACGTAAGCACTTACACAGTGAATCCCACTGCTTCCTCAGATGTTTAACTTAGAGCATCTTCTGTGTGGAGACATGCGTGAATGGGTGTACCTTTGTTGAAGGTTGTGAGTCAGGGCTGGCAACTCAGCACGTTAAAATCTACTGCCGATCATTAGTGGACCGGAGTTCCGCTGTGGCGACCCATAACCCGGAAAAGCCGAAAGATGCAACAACATTTTTGGTGCATGCCTCATAAAAGTTGTATTTTCCTGACAAATCACTGAGGGATGGGATGGGACTGGGAGATGAGAATGGTGTGGCATGGCTCAGTTGGTCAGGTTGACATATGTTACCAAAAATGGCCAAGGGCATTTGCCAGTAATATGTGTGTTGAGTATCCAGCCTACTTTTGATGTCTGTGGCCCTTGTGTTTGGTGTTTTGTGTACTTGGCATCTTGTCATTTGAGGTTTTATTGGTGATATCTATGTGGCACATCTAAAATATGGATACAGGGGTCTACTTCTAAATGCTGAACTTTCAAAACATTGATTTTCTTATGGTTGAGGGCATAAGATCAAAGTTTTTGAAATTTAGAACCATTTAAATGGAGATCGCTGTACAGAGCGGAATGGTATATTTGCCATTTCCTTTCTGTGGTGCAATCTCAGAGTTGGTATATTTAATTAGCAGGGGTATGGGGGATGAAGGAGGGCTTTCCCCCTGCAAAAAAAGATGTTTTTGTTTTTATTTTTTTATTTAAATATCAAAGTTTCAAAACTTCAATGTTATGGTCTCGACCATAAAGAAGTCGATGTTTTGAAATTTTGAAATTTAGAAGTAGACCCAGATTCAGATGAATTTATTGTCATCTTTCAAGATGATGGTGAAATCAATGTTTGTATATTGATGCCAAATTCAAGATGATGGTTGTTTGTCAAAACAAGTGATTTTTCCTTTAATTTCATTTTATTTTAGCAGGGTTGCTGTACTGAATACTTAATACAGGTAGTATTACTGAGATGGCAATAGGATGTCTTTACAAAAGCTGTGAACTGGACCTTTAATGGACGAATCCTAGACAAAGACAGCCTAAGTCTGCCAAAGAATAATACTGTCAACTTATTTAGATATACCACTAATGACATTAAGTTTGTGGCCCTTCCAGTAAATTCAGCTTTATCTTCTAAATACATGTTTCATTATGTTTTTAAGTGGATCTCATGCAAGTTAACCAGCTTAGGAGAGACCTTAAAAAATCAGAAACTCTGAAATGATATGCTAAGGGTGAAAAATGTCATAATAAGGCTCATTAAATTTAGAAAAATCACAAACCTCACATTCATACAAGCACCAGAAAAATCAATGGACATATCACATATATGAGTGTTAAAACGCATGACTCCACATCTGGCAAACCATGTTCCTTCTACTCTAAGAAGTAAAGCATATTTTCCAAGCATATTTTCCAGCTAATTTCCTGTAAAATATCTAATCTGTAGAAGTCGTTTTGCAAAGAATGAATTTTCTGTTGAACTGCACCTTTAATCTCAAAATGAGACTTAAAACTACATGTAAGCTTCTAGTGTGACAACTAGAATATCAGCCCTCATGCATACCATGAAATAGAGTTGGCAAAAGGAGAAAACAAAGCCTGATGCCATACTGTGAGCATTCTTTACCATGGCCCTGCAGTAAAAATGGTTACATTCACTCAACCAACTTATCTGAGAAAATATTTCTCCCTGCACTTATTCTCAGCATTACCCATAAATCGTACTGGGACAAAAGCCTTATTACATGCAGCACATAGAGAAGCAAACTTCCTCTTTATTTTTGTGGATGATTTGTGTATAGTAATATTTTTTTCAGTTCTGCTTTACTTTTTCCACGGTACCATGTATAGTAATACATTTGTTCAGGTTTGTCTCTCGCATTCACTCTCTCTCCGTATATATATATATATATATATATATATATATTTATATGAATTTGATAAGCCACATGCTTTTTAGTGCTAATGGACTGAAGGATACAGAACATAGATATTTGTGATAGTTTGTACTCCTGCAAGACTCACCTGCCTTCTTTATTGTTTTTATGGCAAATCGTTTTTTTTTTTTTTTTTAGTATGTGTGTGTGGCAGTAATGCATTTCACAGGTCAATCATTATGCCATGATCCTCATTTAAAATAATGGAAATAATTTGACACCTTTACATGGACAGCACACACAGCTAAAGGTTGCATGACCCCCAACACTTTATTTGTGCTAATTTTGAGTTTTACATTCTACCAAGTGCAAAGTAAGTATTAGTATTTGTTAGTAGAAAAAATTTCAGTGCTGCTAATTAGTAGCAGAGACAAAAGCACTTAAAGGGCTGGAAAATAATTATGCCTGTAAAAATTATCCTTAATTTGTGCTGTTTTTACTAGTAGATGTTACTCATTTCCTATGTTCTGAATAGGAGTATATGAAAATGAGTTATGCCGGCACACAAAAGTAGCCAGTTCTAAAATTCAGCCCCAGAGATGCTGCCAGAAGCTTAGAAATCCTTCCTCCTATTGCTATCACATAAGAATGCCTTTCAGGCAGTAATTATTTACAGATTTCAGCACCAGAACCAGCCAATAGCAAAGATTCTCTTTGCAAGTTCAAATCACAGTTCACTGTAGCAACAGGTGAAATGGGCTTTTTATTATCCATTATTTGGTCACAAAAATGACTAGGTTACTTACCCTTGGGCACAGGCATAATTTCCAACAAATCAGAGTCAAGCAATCTATCAGTGAATGAGTGCTAATCTGAACATCCTGATAAGTAGCAGGAACACTACAAAAACGAGCACAAAAAGCATCTCAGATGCAGATTACTCCTCAGCATTTGCAGCAAATGGCATTCTGAATTACTTTCATCATACAGAAGGGGAATTTCCCTATTATCTTGGTCAAAATTTTCCTACAAGCTTCTGTACCAGCTCGGGTCTCCTCATAGATCAGAAACATAGTTGGACTAGCCAAGTCAGCAAAACTAAAAGAAAAACAGTAATCTAGATAATAAACATTGTTGTACAATTTTAGTTATAGCATACACATGAGTAGTCAGTTATATAGTTTTTATTTCATCTTTTGAAAATGCTGGCCCCAGAACATTTCAATTATAGTAAGTCACATCACAAAAATGGTTTACTTTACTTAAATATTTTATGTATAGGCCAATATAACTTTAGCATTTAAATGCTACATTTAGTGCAGCAATTGTATTGTATTGTATTTATTTATTTATTTATTTTTGCTTGTGCTAAGTTTTACCTCCTTTTCTCTCCTAAGATATCACCTTTGTAAATGCATTCACTGTTAAGGAACAAAAATGTTCTCAAAAATTGCAAAAGAAAGTGACTCAATCACATAATATTAGATTCTGAAGCTAAGAGGTATTGACATATATCAGCACTTTTTTTGGGAATATAAGGGCTGGCTTCTGTGTTTTATATTTTTTGCTTGTTTGTTTTTAAATGTTAATGCTAACAAAGAAAATGTCATTAGTTATTTATATTTTTGCCCATTGTCATGGCCACTGTTATTCAAGTACTCTGCATATGTCTTTAGACATGTACAGACCATATCTGTTCTGCCGCAATCCTTGTACTTCCCACAGTGTCATTACCTTATATCAGCAGTACTGCACCACTTCAACTTTGTATGGATGCTTATCACAGCAAATTGCACAAAAATGTTTACAGAAGGTAAATAAACTCAAGTAGATTTTTTTATTTTTATATATACACATACTTAGTTCTCTTTTATCTGTTTCCCTTGCCTTATATACTGAAACTAACATTTATTATAAATATAATAAGCAAAGGTTGGGTGGGAGAAAAGAACTAGGGTTATATCTTCAGTTTGTTATCACTTTATATTCATCAGTTCATATAGCACTGCTCAGACAAAGAAATGTCATTATTTTCTGCAGAAGATGAATCATTTGCATAATATATGCCATTAATTATTGTACTCCCCATGCAGCTACAGTTATTTTTAGTATAAAATGTCTCATCTCCATGTATAATTTAATTGCGAAATATCTATAGTAAACAGATCCAGCAAAAATGTGCAAACAAGAATGCATTTTTATATGGAAGCAATTCTTACTTAACCCACTGTGGTAATATTCCTTTTATTGGACTGATGACCTGTAACTCTAAACATGTATGAGTCATGATTGCAGGGGCACAAGGGTGCAGGACATTTTTTGCCCTTGTACAGAAGGAACAGAACCCAGAATTTATATCTATCTGCATCTATATATGTATCTATATATATTGCTATGTGTATAACATTAAACACTGAACATTTGAAATGCTGACCAGCAAAAGAATGATCATTTTAACTCAAATCTAAAATGAATGAAAACAAAAAAAATACTTTTTTTCAGGGAACAAGTAGAAGGCTGCATCTAGCACACCCCCTGCCAATACAGGTTCCATTCATAATTTCAAAATACTGAAATCCCTAATTTCAATATTTCAAAATTGTAACACCAAAGCCTTGAAATCGCAAAACACCAGAAGCGCGAAATTCAAAATCCCGAAGTACAGAGATTTTGAATTAGCGCTTCTGGTGTTGCAGTGTGTGAATGGTTAGGTGTTAGTTTGGGTATGTCTGTATATGTAAGTGTGTTGGTTATGGGCTTTAGTGTATGTCAGTGTGTGTTATGACTGTGAAGTGTCTGTCTAAGGGACTGTGAAATGTGTGGGTGTGAGTTACCTTTGTGTGTCTGATTGTACGATCTCAGAGGTAGTATATATAAGTAGGGGGGTGTGGGGGGCTTGCCCCCCCTGCTTATATGTGGTCTAGGTTTGTCTGTGTGCTTGTGGGGGGAAGTTGTGTGTATGTTTATGTGTGTGCTCTTTGTGTAGTGTAGGTTCTGGATTTTGAGTTTCGCGATTATGGGTTTTCAGGATTTGAAGGTTTTGGCTATGTAATTTTGAAATACTGAAATTCGGGATTTCAGTGTTTCCAGATTTCATAGTGGACCCACTAATACAGACATGTGTCTGAAGCATTTCTCCCTGGGCTTCTGCTGAAAATAGGGTCTGTCCTACTCAGAATTTCCTGGTCAACAAATGTTAATTAATTAATTAATTAATTAATTAATTAATTAATTAATTATATAGACCAACTCCAAGATCACAAACCAGTGGTCCAAGGGTAAATTTCCTTACCCCACTGTACCATAATCCCACATGAAATGTTGGCAGCAAAAACTCCTTTGAAAACAATGCTTGCTGTTGTGAGTGTTCCCGATTATTTACAGAACAGAGTGAAACAGACAGAGAGAGATTATATACATAGATATATAGAGAGTGATTCTGATATAATATATAGATATGTATATAGATATATATTATGCACACATGCTTATATACAGTGGTCTGCTGTGTATAATCAAATTGCCCTAATGCAGAATGTAAAACACTGACAAAATAACTTCAATCACACAAAATAGTGAACATAAACAAAACTAAAAACAATAATATCAACAGAGGAAAACTATTTATTTTCCAAATATTAAAATTAAAATCCCCCATAACACTAGACTTAAATTCATCTGAATATGGCAATGCAATCTCCTGCACCATCTCAGTCATGGGTGCTAGCCCTAACACTAATGCTGCCCCTTCTCCCAACCCTCACCCTACACTTTGATGTCATTAAAACCTTCCAGTAACACTGCCATTACACAAGACAGACTCCGACACACAAACATTCATAAAGACACACAAACAACATATTATGTATTCACTAACCTAACTCTTACCCTCACCTTAAAATACACAAACTCACGCATAAACACACAACAACCGTCCTTAACTCATCCATGACCCTAACCCTAACTTATGCACACACATATCGCTCTCTTGCTCAGTAGCAGTGTGATCATGAAACATTGCATATCCTATTACATATCCTTGAGATTTATTTCTCAAGAGAATCTGTGCTTGTTCTTGTGTACTCACTCCATACATGATCAGTTCCACAGTATGTTAGAGAATGGCACTCTGGTCGAATGCATGTTATTCAAATCAAAATCAACGGACAGCATGATCATTGACCGAAGAGTAAAATCACTTACCCCTGGATTCCACCGTCTTGCTACAGAACCCTGATGGCCACAAACTCATAGACTACAGGGGTGAGGGAGTTTCATTGTTTTTCCTTTGTGGTGCAGTCTGAGAGTTAATATATTTAATTTAGTGTTGATGTGGGGGATGCAGTGCCCCATATGGGAGTGCAGATGAGTGTAGCCCCTTGAAAAAACACTTAATAAAGATTTTGTATTATTTTCGCAACTCTGTCTTTTGATGTATGTGCCTTTGAAAGACAGACTTCAAGGAAGGTGCCTAAATGATTTATGTATTTCTGCTCAAAATGTTCTGATATTGTGCATTCTTAGATTGCATCCTCCCAGAGAAAGGCTGAGGCAGGTTTCTTTCACTAGTTTACACATTTAGTTATATATTTATTTTGGTGTTTTAACCAGATAAGTGAGATAGTCCAGGGACAGCCTTCATTCAAGACACAGGCCATTGCAGCAATGACAAGACATTTAAGAACACCCGTTAGCCATCAGCAGAACAAAAGAGCGGAAAAATAATGATCAGTTTGCAATACCTTGGGGAGAATATAACAGCCGTAATGTAATGGACTTTGTGGCACTACAAGCAGACACTTTGACAGGAATTTCAGAAACTGATAGAGGCTTGGAATGCAAACCTAATGGCACAATGGATAAAACTGAGTTTAGACAAAACAGTTGTGTAATGGGGGCAGCAAATGTGTGAACTCAGAAGAAGTTTAAACCTGAGATAGAAGGGAAATAAAGATAAGAGTTAACAGTTTCAGGTACCAAAGAGGGGTTGTTCAGGAGAAGGGAGGTCTGAATGTGGATGTCAAAGCTAGAGTCAGAAATACTGCAGTCAGCTGGTACAGAGTGTTGTGGTAATGTCAGACATAAAAATGCCAAATAAGCTGAAAAATAAGGTGTACAAAACAGTGTTGCAACCAGAACATATTTTTGTCACAGAAACATTGGTAGTAAAGGCAGAGCAGTTGAAAAAAGCTGATGGGTATGAAGTGCCTGAGATTGGTGGAAAGATGCACAATGGGGGACAAATAAAGAAACTAGGAAAACAGAGCAGAAGCCAAGTAATCTTAGTTGTAGAGAAGGTCAAGCCAGGCAGTACACTTGCTGAGTCACAGAGGCAAGAAAGCAATACATGATTTGGTGAAAAAGATTTGTAAGATACATGAAAAATATAAGACATGGATGAATCCTATGAGTGATGACCTGTGACAGTCAGGCGTGCTACATCATTTCATCTATAAACATGACTGTACAGGTTTTCTTCATACAATTCTGCATAGGTAGCTGTGTTATGTGATTTTGGAGGAGCTTGAACTTTTGTCAGGTGATAGTTTAATAATAGGTAATTTGCCTTGGAGTAGTTTCTAACTTTTACAGGGTTTGCTGGGATCACAGCATTGATTTTTATTTCAAAGGATGCAGCTTTATCTTCTGGTCTTAATAAAGAAGACACTACACTGGGTGGTCAGGATTCTCTCGTTTTTATGAGTACCAGATCCAGTTTGTTTGCACACTCAGTGAGTATACAGACTAACTGGTTAAGTGTGGTTTCTTTCCAAAGTCCAAGAATCTCTGGGGCGGCAAGTTTGTGGACATGTAGAATTCCCAGATTATAGAGGGGTAATTAAAGTCCCCATTAATCATGGTATTGGGTGGAATATGAAGAGTAATTAAAGTCCCCATTAAACATGGTATTGGATGGAATACGAGGGGTAGTTAAAGTCCCCATTAAATATGGTATTTGGTGGAATACGAGGGGTAGCTAAAGTCCCCATTAAAACATGCTATTGGGTGGAATATGAGGGGTAGTTAAAGTCCTAGTTAAACACGGTATTGGGTGGAATACATGGGGTAGTTAAAGGCCCCATTAAACATGGTATTGGGTGGAATATGAAGGGTGGTTAAAGTCCCCATTAAACATGGTATTGGGTGGAATACTAAGTGTCCCCAGTAGATCTGAGTATAAGCTATGGTTTCGTGGTTCATAGAGGGTGATCTGTAGCTTGCACAGAAAGGATAAAGGAGTCTACTTATGGTAATGTACACATGGAGACACTGAACCACATGGCCCTGTTTGACCACCCTTAAGGCATGTTTGTTTTTGATGCTGATTGAGATATCTCCATCATTAGTTTCTGTCTGTATAATAGTTTGCCTCAATGTATGTAAGACATTATATCCTTGCACTACTGGGGAGCTCTCCATGGCTTTTAACAAATCTCAGTAACTGCACAGATGTCTGCCTTCTCTACGGAGAATAGAGTTTGTAGGGAGCAGAGTTTCTTGTTTAGGCTTCTAGCATTGAGCAGTAACACCTTTAGGCTCCATTAGACTGATTTTGCTAAGATGAAGGTTTGTCCATTGGAAATTGCCTTAAAATGGCAGTATGGAGGAAGACAATGCTTTGGACAATATTCAAAAACCTAGATGGGACAGGTACATTCTTGGCAAAATTACATGGTCTGTTGACTATAGTCTCCCATGCTGACAAATATTGTACCCCCCTTGAATGACACCTGAAGTCAATCATTGTGGTATAATCCTTGGTGAGGGGAACATTTTGCTCAATGCTAGGCTCACACATGGTCCAACAGCTGCACAACATCTCCCTTCATATAGTCTAGTGAGATATATGTCAGGTAATTTGCACTCACATGGACTATGACTGAGTCATACTGGTACTTGTGGTTCAATGCCCTGAATGTATGAGTGACTTGGCAGATGCTGGCTCCTGATAGGCAACTTTTCATTCTTCAGCCTGAAGAGAAGAAAAGCTGTATGTCTCATAATGCAGTCTTAATGTTGGATAAAGTGTTGACTCACCATATAGGCATTGTAGTCTAGGATCCATGGGGTATGACAGTATGTGAGATGATTGGTGTCATTTTTGTAGAGAGCATTTGGGTTTACTGAGGATAACTGATGATAGTCAAGTGATCGGAAAGTCTTGCGGGATGGAAGATTATGCTTTAGTGATTCAGCATATGTTAATCTATGTTCTGAGTGCATAACATGTGCAGTGATCATTATTTTGAGGGCTTGTATGTGTCAGACTTGCCTGCCTTCACATTGAGTAATTATATCTCTTTCATTTTGTATTAGTTTCTCTAAAGATTAGTTGATTGTCACTAAACATGAGGCAATTCCCCAAATTGCCTCAGGATGCCCATATTCACCAGACTAGTGACAGACAAATTAGGAAACTACATGATGTCAGGTCCTTCTAGGGGAACTACAAAGTTATGATACAAGAGGGGTTAACAGCAGGTTAACTTGAGTGCTTTTGAGGCTAGAAGCATAAAATATGTTAATTAAGTAGCATGAAAAAGGGACTAACTTCATCAGGTCCAGTATCTAAATGTTTAGACACAACTCTAGGTTTTGTCTGGAAGGCATTTTGTTCTATAAGGTATACCATGCCTCACCTTTTGAGGTCTTTAAAGAGGAGGAGATAGAGGATGTCACCTTGCAAAACTAGGAAGTTTTGTTTGGAAAATCTTATGCACCACTAGGGTCATCATACCTTCCCTCTTATATTATTCATTGGACTATGAAAGATTAACCATGCAGGTCATATGCGAGCCATGTGTAGGGAGGATTAGTTGGTATAGTTGGCCTGATAGTGAAGATTAAATGACCAATGGAATGAGTGAGGGAAGAAGCATTACTGACAGATGTGAGGAAAATACAAAACAAAAAGAAAAAAAGTAAAAAAAAAAAACCCACAAAGTAGTTGCTTTGAGGATTAATTAAATTAAATACATATAAGTTGATTACAAAGGTGTCTGGCTACATCTGTAGAGCAGCATATCTACACATAACTGATGGTACAAAATAATATGAAAAATATACTGACTATTTTGGCCACTACTATACAAAATTATGTGATACTTACTACTATTTCAGAGCAATTAACAAAAGTCCAGAAAACAGACATATACAGGTTTCATCTTCTATCACTATCATTGATGGTTAGACACTTAACTGCAGACAAGGGCTAGTCAATATAAAATGGAAAAAAAAACTAAGATGAAAAGTACATTTTACACAGACAATTGACAGAAAACAACTTTATCAAAGGACATATTATCAAGACTGTTTAATGAATTCAGATGGCTGAATTCCATAATGAATGAAATGTATTTGGACAAATACATTTGTGTAGCATCTGCACAAGTCAGTGATTTCAAGGTTATAGGTGGTCTAGCAGATGGAGTTAAATTTAGTGTTACTGTTACGTTTAAGGTTAGGTTAAGACTGGGTTATGATTAAGGTTGGTGGGTGAGGGGGATTATGGGTAGACTATATGTCTCACTGCAAACTGTGTTTGTAATTCCAACCATATTTGTGTATTGTTCATTGTGTTCAATAGCTTTTAAGGGATTTGGGGCATTTCAGCTGTGTACACTCTTTGATGTTGCTTTCAGTGATCTTGTCTTTGATAATCTGATATGGATGAAATTATTTTACAATGGTAGTATGTATGAGGAATAACAAGCAAAAGCATAAAATAGCTGAGCCTAAACCAACTCTAAATAAAAGAGGTGATACAAATGCAAGTTTAAGCAGAGACCACCAATGAAACATGAACCATAAACCAAGCGAACATGAAATATAACATGTAGCACTGTTGTTCCTTTAATCGCAACTGAACTTCATCAGAATACATAATTAATTCAAAAAACATCCTTAAATATAACAACCAAATCAAATGATACATCAGCTAACACATCAGTCAAAAACAAAAAATTGTAATAAACTATATATTTCAATAAATATCTCAAACTTGTAAAAATATATACATATACAAATAATTCATGTGCACAAATTTAAGTACCAGTAAATCAAAATTTGCATATATGCATGTGTGTGTGTGTGTGTGTGTGTGTGTGTGTGTGTGTGTGTGTGTGTGTGTATATATATATATATATATATATATATATATATATATATATTTTTTTTTTTAAACAAATTCTAATTTAATACATTGAGCATTCAAAATGTACTTAATATTTATAACAACATTTAACCATGGACCTTTGTCAGCTTCCAATAAAATCTGACATGTCACTTCTTTGCATTCTAAATAATTATTCAAATCACCTATAAATGGATATTTATTAACATAGGGCCAGATTCAGGAAGGCTTACACGGAGTTCAAGAGTAGTGTAAGCCTCCATGTAAGCCTCCCGATTCAGGAACAGCCCAAATCTCCGTGTAAGAGACAGCTAACATGTCTCTTACACGGACTGGGCGTGGAAATGCTCAATACCTCATTTGCAGCTTAAAGATATGCAAATGAGGTATTTGAGCGATCCACAAAGCCGAAACCAGTCCGTGTAACGGACGTGTTAGCTGCAGAAATGTACTCAGCTGACAACTGAGTACATTTCTGCAAAATAAAAAACGGAGCTATGTCAGCTCCAAATAAAGGGTGCATATGTTTCATTAAGCATGCCAATGGCCAAATATGTGGCCATTGGCATGAAAAAGTGTTGCAAAAATAAGTTATATAACTTTTTTTTTTCACGGGATTTCTGGGTTTAACTGCAGCGCACACCCACGCAAACGGGGTGCGCTACCTAAAACTGAAAACCGAAGCTTATAAGCCCACAGTTGTGGGATTTATGTATTACATGGAATGTCAATGGAGGGACTTGCAGACCAAAAACAATATGGCCTCCGTTTAGTGGTTGTCAAGGGGGGGAAGCTCCGTGTAAGACATGTAACTAGTCATTACTAGGCAATCCTATGTAAATGAGGGTTACAATACTGAATCACACTGCCACATAGGTAATGAGCACTTTCTGAGTAGTGTAAGAGTTAGAGAAGGGGGAGGAACAGAGTAAGAGGTAGGTGACATCACGGGGGGGAAGGATAGCAATAAATGTACCAGACTGGAGGGCAATGTAAGGTAAGAGATGACAGACAGACATCAGGGAGGGAGGTGTGTCCCAACAGAACACTAGGAAAGTCAAGAAATTGAGGGTATACGCTATCCCTACACTCAAAGTTTCTTGAAATACGTGCATGCGCGCGTGTGCGCATGTAAGGCAGGTTCAACATGTGGGAGCGTGTTGCAAACCATTTACAACGGTTTGCGCGGGCGTGCACGTGTGTAAGACAGTGTGCGCGCATTTTAGCATGAATCAGCCAAGCTCACACCGTGTAAGGATGTGTGCGCGTGTGTAACACCGTGTAAGGATGTGTGCGCGCGTTTAAGTGACTGTGAGCGTGTTTAAGCTGGTGTGCACATTGCTCCTCCACAGGAAACAGAGAGGAAACAGGAAACAACTAAAATACAGGGAAACTGCCAGAAGATACTGCTGGAGTTAATTGGTGGAAACAATTAGAAGCAGGCAATTACACAGGCAGACTAGAAGCCCAACCCAGCACTTAAAACACAACAAAGAGCAGTGAAGGCTGTTTCTCACAAGAGATACTGCCAGAAACTAAGCTATCAGAATTGAAAACTGAAAAAACTGAACTCAGAGCAGAAATGCTAGGGGCTGCCATAGCTATTATAATCAGGCATAGGCGAATTGCTGAGGGTGGTGACAATGCAGATGCTGACAGACAACCCAGAGTGAGGAGAAGGAGAAGAGTATACAGGCCCAGGGTCACCTACCATGGGTTACATGAGCTGGAGATAGTAGAGCGCTACAGAGTGGACAGAGAGCTCCTGCAGCAGATTGTTGAGCTGTGCAGGCCACATCTCACACACAGAACCAACAGAGGGGAACCCATCCCAGTGGAAACCAAGGTATGTGTTGGCCTAAGAATACTAGCAACAGGTACCTTCCAGAGACCAACTGCTGATATGATGGGGATATCACAGGCATCAGCCTCCAGAGTACTGCACCAGTTCCTGGATGCCATGTCAGCACATGTCGGTGATCATATATATGTCCCTAATGACCGTGAGGTTGTGGCCAGCAATATGCGTCTCTTCCAGCAAATAGCGGGTTACCCTGAGGTGCTGGGTGCAATAGACTGCACGCACATATGCATCAAAGCACCAGCCGGTGAGTGGGCTAGAGCCTACATTAACCGCAAGGGATACCCTCCATCAACTGCCAGGTTGTGTGTGATGCCCAGGGCATAATAATGAATGTGTGTGCTGGCTGCCCTGGGAGCTACCACGATTCCCATATCTGGCATCTGGACAGCTGTACCAATCATTTGCCAATGGGGACTTCCCACACGGACACCTAGTGGGGATGCAGGTTATGCACTTGAGCCATGGCTGATGACACCCATCAGAAATGCACACACACCTGAACAGGAACGCCATAATGAGGCACACGCACAAACACGTAATGTCATAGAGCATGTGTTTGGGCTGCTCAAGTCACGGTTCCGTGTCTGGACACATCTGGTGGAGCCTTGCAGTACACACTAACTACATGTACCCAAATGATCATGATATGTGCTATGCTACATAATATGATCCTGCGGAAACAGCTGCAGCAGGACCAGCACAGGGCTGGGCCAAACATCCCCCCACCATTGCCAAGGCCACCACAGGCAGGAGGTGACTCGGAGGAGGAACAACCTGACCTTGTCCCAGTAGGCAGAAGGAGGTGTGCCCAGTATGCCCTGGCCTTGGCAAAGAGGCAACGCATAGCACATACACTTGGTCAGTAGGAACACTGGGACTGATACCCTCTCTGACTCACTCATACAGTAATAGGGATGCCTAACATGACACAACCTGCTTCCAAACATGTACAGGGAGTGTAGTATGTGCATCTGACAGAGGCGGCCCTGCAGCACCACCTGAGGCATGAATACCATGTGTTAAGTAATGTAATATCATGTACCATATGCACACCTGAGGACCCCAACTAACATCCACCCTCAACAATCATAAACCACAAAAACACAAACCCACCTCATGGGTACCACAAGGGATAGGAACCTAGATGTAATGCTACCCAATGCCAGAAGTATAAACATCAAGATGCGTGCAGTGTAAACACACACAGTATAGAGAATGTAGATATCAGTGCTGTAATAGAAAACAGGGTCAAAGCCCACATCAGCAGCCTGACACTACCAGGTCACACCTCATACAGTGATGTACATGTGCAAAAACATGGAACCAGATAAAAATGAGGGTGACTGGCAATAAATGGCATGGATAACCACACACCCATGTTTGTACCACAACAAGAAGCAACATGGAATAGCCATGGTCAAAAACCAATGGCTAAAACTGACTACTATTATATAGCTTGCTGCAGACCACTGTCCTAATAGCAGGAACTGCCCCAGGCCTATGTTCATAGGTTCATAGGTTCATACTAGGCTATCTGCCCTAGGGCATTTATAAGCCTATCCCAGAGTTTTGTGGCTTCTGCCAGCCCTTCAATTTGATGGATAATATGCCCATTATTTTGCTGTGCCTCTGTCAAGCAGTGATACTGAGGTTATCCCTGGGGTATACCTGCAATCTCCAATCCATTGGTCAAGATCTCACTTGAACAAAGCCAGTGAGGTGCTCAGCCTCACATGTACCAGGATGTTGTTCCACAGCATAGGGACTCTCTGGGTGATGAATCTGTCCCTCCAGCACATCCTATTAATATCTGTGTTGAGGTTTAAGTCTCCTGCCCTTGTAGTCCTGATGGATGTAGAGGTCTTGAGGTGAAGCATGTTCATTAATTCTGGGATGGACATAGCCTTGTATGTCAGGCACAGGTCACCTCTGAGCAGATGGTAAGCGACTGAATACAGCAGGAATTCCTTCAGTCGGGCAGCATAAGAAATATGTTTGAGACCCTTTCACCTCCTGTTGAGGAATTTGTGGGCCCATCCAATTGCCGCAGGTGTTGGGTCAGATACATTCTGAATGGGGCATTGTATGCAATCATTGGTCTGATGAGTGATGAGTACAGGGGAACAATGACCTCCCCTGATCTAGATGTGAATCCCTGCATGATGAGGTGGCCAATGTAGAAGGTCTTCCAAACTACCCTGGCAATGTGAGTTTCAAACAAAAGGTTACTGTCAACCTGGGTGCCCAGGTCCCTGATAACCTCCTCTGTGCTTAGAGGATTGCCACCTAGATGGGAACTAGTGGTAACCTTGTTCTTCCTGAAGGGTATGGCTATGCATTGTTTAGTGTTTAATGTAAGGCCATGGCTCTGGCACCAGTTATCCATGTCTATGAGACCCTTCTGAAGGATGTCTGTGTCAGATGGGTTTCCAACTATGCTTCCCAGTTTGCAGTCATCTTCAAACTTTGTCAGCCATAATCCTCCTGTGTTTGCTCGTACTTCTGAAAAGTAGATGCTGAACAAATGTGGGCCCAGGACTGAGCCCTGTGGGACACCACTTGTGACAGCTCTGGAGTGTGACATGGCACCAGCAACTTTGACCCTGTGTGCTGTCACTTAGCCAGTTTGCAACCCATGCTGTGATGTATGGGTTCACAATTAAGCTGGTGATGTTTTCAATGATACCTGAGTGGGGTATTGTGTGAAAGCCTTTGCCAGGTCAAGGTAGGCTGTGTGGACTGCCTTGCCCACGTCAATGGCCTGGGTGACTGTCTTGAAAAAGTCAACCAAGTTTAAAAGACATGATCTGCACTTGATAAAGCCAAAGTGGATTGGATCCAATGTCTGCAGGTCCCCTATGTCTTCATTTATAATTCCCATTATGATCCTCTCCATAGCTTAGCAGAACAGGCTTGTCAAGCTGATGGGATGGTAGTTTCCGGGGTTGGTGGAGGCACCTCCTTTGTGAAGTGGGTCCACCATTGCCGTATGCCACTCCTTGGGCACATATCCTGAGGTGAGGCTAAGATTAAACAGCTGCCCTAACTGCGGGTGTAATTACTCATTGAGTTCATGGAGCACACAACTGGGGACACCATCTGGTCCCATGGATAAAGTGTTTTCCGCCTTGGATAAAGCAGTTCCCACCCCAGCATTGGAGATGTTTGGGGGGCTACAATCCTCTGGTGTAGATACTCCTCCAGTTGGGGGGGGGGGGGGAGAAATCTGCACTGAACCTGTCAGCCAGTATGTTGGCAATGTCTGTAGGTGCAGTGATATCTACATCATTCCGAACTAATTCTGAGCATATCTGGGAGTTCCCTCCCAGGTTTCAAACATAGGTAAAAAAGGCCTCATGATTGTCCCTTGAGTCCTGAGTGGGTTTACTCACAAAACTTGCCCCAGATGATTGTATGGGGGAACCCAGTGTCTTACTCACAATGAGCTGGGGTGTCTTCCCTCCTACGGATTACGCTCTATCTCGTAGTAGCTCCTTCCTTGTGTTGTAGAGCTTGTTTATGGCTAGGGTTCACCAGACTGGATGCTTGCCTGTGGTACAAAGAGTCTTTGTTTTGTCTGGGATTGCCTGATCCATGCAGTCCTGGAGGTGCTGGTAGAAGGCATTTGTAAGTGATACAGCGGCTTGGGTAATGGTGTCCGCTGGCTTGGGGGGCCTTGAAAGAGACCACACCAGTCCTTAGAAATGTGAAGTCGGCATTTGAGAAGGTCTTCACTGTTTGTTTTTCTATCTGGGGTGTGGGTGGGATGTGGACTCTCACTGAGAGTAGTCCATGATCTGATCTCACCAATGATGGGTATACTTCTGGTGTTGAACAGTGTGACCCCATGTTCGTGATGATGAGTTCTAGTATGTTGTCTCCACTTGTGGGGATGGTGACCAGTTATTCCATGGCATTTCAGTGTATGAACTCTTGGAACCTTTATGTTACAGTGTTGTGGCTTGATTAGTGATCCCAGTCTATATGTGGATAGTTGGAATCACCCAGTAGGATGGTGTTTGGAGATACATTTATCCCCTTCAGTGTTTGCAGGATAGCTGTGTGAGGTACCTGAGTTTGAGAGGGTGGCATGTAACATGCTACAAACTGCAGAGCAGTCTTGCCTATGGTCACTGGCACCTGGATGGTCTCTGATGCATCGTGTGTTGCCACCAACCATGAGGTGAGGGTGTCCTTGATGAATATGGACACCCACCATCCTTCTTGGTGTTGTCCGGATTCTGGTGCCGGAATGCATGATATGAGGTAACACCCGATAGTGCCGGGGTGCTGTCAGAAGCTGTGAACCAGGTTTCAGGCACAGCACAGACATCAATGGGCTACAGACTGAGAAGGGCATACAGTGTGTGCAGCTTGAGGTTGAGACCTCTGGCATTGAGCAGCATTACCCTTAGTGTCTTTCCTTTACTGTGTTCTAGGGTGGTAGGTGTAGAATCTGAATCTTGCATAAAAAGGCACAATGGGGTGGCAAGAGCATCATCCGAAATCCGGAAGCCCAGGGGAGACAGGTGCAAGCCATCCCTTGCAAATCACCATGGCCTGTCCAGCATGTCATCCCAGGCAGACAGACATTGGACCCCCCTTTGAATGACACCATAGTTTAAGCAAAATATTACAGCTGATCATCTTGTCTCTGTTTATGTGGCATCATACTTGGTGAAGGTAGGATACTGCTGAAGGTCAGGGTCACCACCTGCCTGGCCTACATAATCAGAGGGATCCTCTATGTCTCTTTCCATGTAGTCCAGGGAGGTACATCTCAGGTCGTTCACACCAGCATGGATAATGACTGGGTCAGACTTGTACTTGCAGTTGAGTGACCTGAGTGCTTGCATTATGTGGTGGATTCCAGTGCCCGATAAGCAGCTTACTGTGACCTCCTCCGTGCCGATCTGGTGAGCGGGACGTCAGTGTGTCTGACTATGAAGTCACCTATGACAAGTGTGTCTGGCATTGTGTTTGGCCTTAAGGGCTGTGACTGTTTGGCACACCGACTCTGTGGTCAATGTGTTGCATGTGCTGTGCCCTGTGGAGGCAGTTGTGTGAGTGTCTGCTGTGGTGGCCACTGCCGCTTTGGTAGAATTCTGATCAGAGCCTCCGAGTATGTCTCTGTGTGTCTATGTGTATGATCTTAAGTTGTGATAGTGCCATGTGAGACTGGATTTGTGATGTGTGTGGTTACCTTCACCTTCTCTCTGGTCTTGCTAGTCCTATGTTGAGAGAGCTCAGCCTCCACTTTGGCAATATAGTTGCATCTCTCACATGTATGTGTGTTTTATGGGAGAAGGAGAGGGTTGTCAGTGTACATGAGGCAAGTGTAACATTGCCCCAATATTCCAGGTTCACCAGCTGAGCAGGAGAGGACACTAGCAACTGATCCCTAGACATGCTAGAAGGAATAGACAAAACAATGTTGGAATACAGGGAGATATCAAGCCCCCCAAACCACATCATAGTGTTTGATTGACAATACCTACACATACACCAGTGTTTCATAGTGTCATAGTCTACTACTAGGCTATCTGCCCTAGTGCATGTATAAGCCTAGCCATAGTGATGTGGATATTGCCACCTTATAGTGGTAATAAGTGTACAGAATAGATTCTGAATATTGTGCCTCTGACTTAGTAGTGACACATTATGACCCCTTACGTAATTGAATAACATGACTGTGCCTCTGTCTAGTCTGTGCCTCCATCTCATATGCAGTTGTCCAGATGTCTCCTGAAGAGAGTCAGTGAGGGACTCTGTCAAACATGAACTGGGATACTCTGCTAGAGTGTGAGATGCCTCTGAGTTATGACTCTGTCCCTCCAGCATGTCCTATACATGTATGTGCTGAGGTTCAAATACTCAGCTCTCATGGCTCTGGTGGATTTGGATTGCTTGCAGTGGAGCATGTCCACCAAATCCTGATTGGACATGGTCTTGTATGTCAGGCATAGGTCACCTGTAAGTATGCGGTATGACACTGAACAAAGCTGGATTTCCTCTATTCTGGAAGCATATGACATGTGTTGAAGAACCCTGATCTTCATGGTAGGTACTTTTGGGGTGTCTCCAGCTGTTGCAATTGCTGGCGAGGTACATACCATATGGGGCTTTGTATTCAATCATGGGCCTGATAAGGGAGAAGGATAGTGGAACAATGACCTCCTATGATCTTGATGGAAAACCCTCCATGATAAGGTGGGCAAGATAGAAAGTCTTCCTAACCACCTTGGCAACAGGGGTGTCAAAAGAGATGTCACTATCTACATGTGTCCCCAGGTGTCTGATTTGTTGTCTGTGCTCAGTGGGTTGCTGTCTATGTATTGATCTGTGGGTACTTTGTTCCCCCCAAAGGGGATGAATACACATCAGTTGCATTCAGTTTCAGGCCATGCGTCTGGCACCAGCTATCCGCCTTTGTGACGGCATTCTGTAGTATGTGTGTGCTGGCTGATGTAATTCACTATGGTCAGGAAACAAACAGAGCTGCCACCAACTGAGAAAGAAAAATGCGGATCACTATGGTGCCTAGGTTGCAGTCATCTGCAAAATGTGTCAGCCACAACCCCCCTATGTTTGCTTTCACATCTGAAAAGTAAATACCAATTAAGAGGGGTCCCAGGACACATCCTTGTGGGACACCACCTGTAACTGGCTTCAAATCTGACAAGGCACCTGCAATGTTGACTTTATGGGGTCTGTTTCTTAGCCATTTTGCAACCTATCCTGCGACATATGCTGTTATATGTCAGCTGTTGAGCTTGGCTATGATGCCTGAGTGTGGTATTGTGTCACAGGCCTTAGCCAAGTGCAGGTAGGCTGTGTGGACTGCGCAGCCCTCATCGATGGCCCTACTGACAGTTTCATAGTAGTCAACTAGGTGCAAAAGGCAGGATCTGCCCTGTACAAAGCTGAACTAGGTGGGAACAAGGGTCCGGGGTTTTTCAAGGTAAATGTTCCCCCTGGGGTTTTTGGGGGAGTTCCAGGGCTTCCCCTTTTGGGGGGGCCCAGGCGGTTGGGCTTTGTGGTGGAAAATGCATTGTTTGGGCCACCCCTTTGGGAAAGTGGGAAAACCACGGTTGCTTTTATTGCCAGTGTGGTTACATAATCCAAGAGACTAGGTTAAAAAGCAGTGATTACCTTTTGGGGGGGGGGGTTCCATAAGCTCCCCAATGGAATACGCAGGTCCAATTAATGTTGTTTTTCCCCTTGGGCTTCTGGGGGTTTCCCAAAACCATGGACATCAAGAAACAGTGGGTTCCCTTCAGCGGTGTTTTATTACCTTCTTTTTGGTAAGAGTTTAAATGCATAAGCTGTCCCCGGAATGTGCCTTCTTAAAGTCCCCTTTGATATTTGTTTTGGGGGGGTACCAACGGACTTTTCCCCTTTGGGAGGGGCCCACACCAGTGTCTGACTTTAAAAAAGGGAGGCAGTTTTTGGTTACTTCATGGCTTGAAATGCCCAAAAACCCCCCCTTGGGGGTGTCCTATGAGAAATACCCCTTAAAGTCCACAACGTCCTCCCGGGGGAAAGAGCTCCTGTTGTTGCCTTTTCGGTCATACATGATGCTGTCCCCCCAGAGAACTTCCTTGGGGGAAAGTCCAAGGGGAAATAAATGCCATGCTGCCCTTGAAAATCTAAGGCAGGGAGTTAAAAGGGGGCCTCCCCCAGTAATTTTCATAGCATTAAAAACCAAACCCCCCCCCCTGGTAAACTCCAGACATTTCCAGGAACCTGTAGCCCAACGGGAACCTAAGAGTAGGGGAAGGGGGGCCCGGGGACAATTTTATGTGGTAGCCCGATTAAACAAGTTAAGCTAAAACACATTTAAAAGGGTTTGTCCACCCCCGATGCAAGTGGCCTGAATGTAGGGCCAGTCAAGTTGGGAATACAAAACTGATTTATGAGGCGGAGTATTCACTTTGAACTAACAACAGGGAAATATTTAGGAAAAGGTTTTACTGGCATTTCCAAAAAACCACACAGAAGGCCCCCCCCCAATAAAAAGTACCCCATTAAGTTGTTCCAGGGGACACGGGGTTTTGAGCCCCCCCACAGGAAATCCTTTTAAAAGAAAGGGTGTTGAATGGAGGGTTTACCCCTGGGTTTCCCCTGTTTTTCCCCCCAACAGTAACAACCCCGTATTAAAGTCATGCACTATTTCAATTGTTTGATGGACACCATTTCCTGTTTGGAATGGCCTCCCGCAATGTCACCTTAACAACGGATGTGGGAAATGAGGGGGTTTTTCAATCGGGACATATGACAGTGGGGGGGTTCCCTGTCCTTTATACTTGGGGTTCTCCCTGCGGGTTTTGGGGTGAAAACAGAGAATGGGCACACACCCCTTAAAATGGAAAAAAAAGAAAAACTGGGGGCCCATTATGGTAAAGGGGGTTTTTTCTCCACCACCGTGAGTTGAAAACATGACCTTCCCCAGGCCCAGAAAACCCCCTTGGCAGAGGTTGCCCCTAATGGACGGGGATTGTTTTCCGAAGGGGAGTCTCCGGTGTTTTATTTCCCATCCCTCACCAGCACATTACACCCCTTTCTAAGGTTTGTCACCTGCCACTATGGCCCGGTGGATCTCCATTGTCATCCAAACCCCCCTGTTGGCCTGCCGGGGGAAGTCAGCAAAAAATGTCCAAGGACGGTGTGAAAGTGAAGTGGAGTCTAACTGGCCCAGAAATTAACCCTGTGGGGTTTTTCCTTTGAACCCTTTGGTTGGGACTTTTCAGGGTTTTCCAAATCCTGGGGGTTTTTGTTTGGGTTTTTGGGGGTAGGCGGGGGGCCCCTTCCCCAAAAACCGTCTTTTTTAAGTGAAAGTACAAACATGACCCCTAACCGGGGAGGGGAAATTCCTTTCCCTTAATCTTTTTTTTGGCCCAATTAGACCCCCCCTTTCAGCAACTTTTGCAGGGGGAGTTTCGGGGGAAGAACGGGCGATGTCAAACGGGGCCCCCGGGTTTTTCCATATAAATTTGTGGAAAAAAGAGGATTGCCACCAATGGTACTGTACCTTGCTTTTTTCTTGAAGGATGTTACAATTTGTGAAAATTTAAAAACCTCAGGCCATTCCCTGGCCCCAAAAAAGCATTTCTGGAAGCCCCCTCGGGAGGTATTTGTCCATTTCCCCAAAAATGGAGGGTGCAGATTCAACATTAAAAACCCAAAGTTCCCATTGTTGGCCTTTCCCCCTTCCGGGGAAAGGGCTGAACGGGGCCAAACTGGCCTGTTACCCACCTGTGACCAAAAGGGAGTTTTTTAACATATTGAAGCATTAAAATTTGGGGGTCCCCCCTTTGCAAGTTTTAAACCCATCTTGGGGGGGTTTAAACCAATGGGTTTTAATTTGTTGTAGGTTTTTAAACAAACCCCCAAAGGGTATTTTTTAAATTTTGCAGCCCCAAAGAAAAGGGAAAAAGGACTCCCTTTCCCCCAACATTGCCTGTGAAACTGTTTTTTAAAAGATGTAAAAGGGTAAAAGAAATTTTGCCTAAAAACAACCAAATGATTTCCCCCAAATCGGGAATGTCCCCCTAAAATTTTGGGAAAAAAAACCCCCATAAAAATCCTTCCCGCTTTGCAAACTAGTTGGGGGGTTTAATGGGGGAAATTTTAATAAGGGTTTAAAAAAAAAACTCCCTTTGGCAATGGGAAAACACCCACAGGTGTTTCCACTTTTAAACCGTGTTTAGACTAAAGCGGGGGAAAAAAACCCAGTAAGCCCCCTCAGTGCAAAACAATTTGGGTATTTGAACCGAAGTGGCAATGTGTGAAAATTTTTATGAAAAAAAAATCCCTTTTGGCAACAAAACACACCACAGGAGACACCACCTAAATTTGAGATGTAGCACCCTATAATTTAATGGGCCCCCCAGAATCAATATTTTTAAGCCCCCTCTGTTCAAACTAGTTATGGGGGTTTAACCAGCAGGGAAGGGGGGAAGGGATGTAATGTGTTAAAGAAACCCTTTGGCAACTGGGAAAACACACCACAGGATGATCATTCCACTTTCTAAACTCTGATGATGTCAGCCCCCTATAAGTATATCAGGAGAAAAAAATCTCCATTCAATAGCTGCTGCTAATGCCCTTCTCTAGTGTCATAACATAGTTAGGTAGGGGTTTGAATCCAAAAGGGGGTGTGGGGGAAATTTTTATGAAAGAATCCCTTTTGGCAACGGGGAAAAACAAAAACCCAGGATGACTTTCCCTTTCTAAACTCTGATGATTCAGACCCAATGGGTAATATCAGGGGGAAAGAAATTTTTCCCAAAAGTAGGGGGGAAAAAAGCGCGCCTTTTGGCAATGCCCTTTAGTGAAAAAATAACATAGTTAAAAATTTTTTAAGGGGTTTGAATACAGGTTTTTGAAAAATTTTGAGGGGTGGGTGGTATGGAAACATTGAATGAACACACCAAGGGGGGGATAAATTCCATTTCTAATTTGTTGATGTCAGACCATGTTTTCAGGGGGAAAGAAATCCATAGAAAAGGTGCGCGCTAAGCATCGCTAGTGTTTACAAGTAGGGGGGTTTAAATTTTTTGGGGGGGGAAAAAGGGATGAATTTATATCCTTTGGGGCAACTGGGAAAACACACCAGGATGATCATTCCACTTCTAAACTCTGATGATGTCAGCACTTACAAGTATATCAGGAGAAAAAGAAATTCCCAGTACGCGAATAGCGTGTTGCTTAATGCATCCGCCTCAGTGTCATGACATAGTTAGTAGGGGTTTGAATGTGGCAAGTGTGTGTGAAGGGGTTAGTATATAATTGATATATCCGGTGAGTTGGCAATCAAACATACAGGATGCACATACCCCTTTCTAAACGAGCATCACAATTATGTATGGCTTTTTGATTACAGACATGCCACGTGTGTTTTTGCACACACAGAATGCCCATGTGTGTGGGTTGTCATCACAATAATGCATGACATTGATTAAACCAGTTATGGCAATGCACACATGATGTATGTGTGCACCAAATACACATATGTACCTGTGACCTTCAATAGTCACCATGTGTGATGCCTGCCACATGTGAATACATGGTATTTGCACAGGGTAACATTATGACCGTGGTCTTCTGTGCAGGTGCAGCATGTGGGATGTGTATATACAGTGTGAGATGTAGATGCTATCAGCCTAGTAGTGAGGGATGCACACCTGGTCTGGGGCATATAGTCTACATGTTGTTGATGTACAGGAGCTGCACGTTTTCACCTGTTGTGGGAGTGGTAAGACAGCATTCCATAGCAATGCAGTGACTGTATGCTAAGAACCATTCAGCTAGGTGTTGTAGCTACACCTAATTCATTAGCATTCAGTAATTTGTCAGAATCCCTGTGGTGAGGGTCTGATGCCAACCAAGGTCAGGGGTCTACCAGCCTGTGTCACTTGCTCAGTGATCCCTTCCATGTTCCCCATCATGTATCCCAGTGAGGGACATCCCACATCAGCTGTGGTGGCATGGACAATGACTGAGTCATATGTGTCCATGCATCTGACTGACTTGTATGTTTGTGTTATGTGGTGAACCATAGTGCCCCATGAGCATATCACTGTGACCTACACCTTTTCCAGCCTGGTGAGCATTGTCTCACTGTACTGGACAATAAAAGTACCTAACACAACTGTGGCAGTAGTGTTGTATAGCTGTACAGACTGTGCTTGTTTGACACAGGATTTGTGTGCTATGTGTTATGCGTGCAGTGTGCAGGCCTAATGTATGCCTGTGTGCCAGCTGCAGAGAAGTCTGCCAGTCATGCAGGATGCTATCCTTAGGCTTCACAACTGACCTGTTGTGTTTCCATGCTTGAATTGTTGTCCGTGTAGGTCCACATCAGATTGGTATTGCTGTCACTGTAGTATTTCATGCCACCAGACAGGTTATGCCAGTACTGGGTTCAGAGTGCTTAGTCCACAGTTTGGCCATGTGTTTCCATCTCATACATGTGATGTACATCCATGGGTAGGGGATAGGGTTGACTGTGTGCATGTGGCAGCTGTGACATTACTACATGACACACATATTCCACAACTGTACCATAGAGGTGACTGACAACTGACCTTTGCACATGCTACCATAGTATTGAGATTACATTGGTGATTAACAGCACATAGGGCCAATGGTGATAAAGATACATAGGTCCATAGGTTCGTACATAGGGATGTCTGCCCAGGGCATGTATCCACCTAGCCAGAATGTGTGTGCCTTTCAACATGCATTGTGAATCTGTCTTGCTATGCCCTTTTCCAAGGTTAGTATACTGTGCCTCTGTCTCACAGTGACACATAAGTGATACCCAGGGTAACCCCTACAATGTCACATCCTGTCATTAATATCACTCTTGAAGATAGTCACTGAGTCAGTCTGCCTAACCTCTATTGGGATAATATTCAGGAATGAAGGGAGCCTCTGAGTTGTGAATGTGCCCTCCAGCATGTCCTATGTATATCACTCCTGAGGTTCAAGTATTTCCAGCGTGTATCCTGGTGGGATCTGGATATTCTGAGATGCAGCATGGCCATTAAGTGAGGGTATGACCTGGCCTTCTATGTCAGACACAGATTGCCTATGAAGAGGCAGTATGTCACTGAGTAGAGCTGCTGTTACTTTCTAACCAGTCAGTATGTGGCATCTGTTTGAGCCCTTGATCCTTGTCGAGGTACATATGTGGTATCTCCAGTTGCTGCAGGTGTCTGGGTGGCAGCATGCCGACAGGTTCATCATAGTCAATTATGGGCATGATGAGGGATGAGTAAAGGGGCACAATGTCCTCCCCTGATCTACATGGGGATCCCATGATGATGTGTGGCCCATATAACATGCTTACCTAACCACTTTGTCCATGTTGTTGTCAAATGGTAGAATGCTATCAACCTGTGTACCCCAAGGTCCATAATTCCTTCCTGTCTGCACTTTAATGGATTAACACATATGTGGTAATGCTGTGGTCACTTTGTGTTTGACAAAGGGATGACTATACGCTTTCTGTCTTTCACGTTGAGGCCATGGCTGTGGCACAAGTCGCAGTGTTTGCAAGAGACCCTTTGGAGGATGCGTGTGTTAGCTGGTGAGTTGATTATGGTGTCCTGGATTGCAGTCACCTGCCACTTGCTGAGCCACAGTACTTCCATGTTGGCCTGTACCTATGATAAATATATAATGAACATGACAGCTCCCAGGGCTGTGCCTTTGTGGGACACCACTTGTACCAGGTTGGAGGCTGACATGGCTCCAGCAATTCTACCATGTGTGTTCTGCCCTTGAGCCACTGTGCAACACCCATAGTGACATAGGGGTTAATATGTACACTGGTGAGCTTCCTAGAATGCACAACTGGGGTATTGTATCAAGGCTTATGCAAGGTTCAGGTAGGCT
The DNA here is from genome assembly GCF_019279795.1 of Protopterus annectens. Taxonomy (NCBI): domain Eukaryota; kingdom Metazoa; phylum Chordata; order Ceratodontiformes; family Protopteridae; genus Protopterus; species Protopterus annectens. Next base: position 326,907,287 of record NC_056736.1, read on the forward strand.
GTGTAGACCTCCTTCCCTTGACAGTGGCCTTGGTGACTGTTTCCAAAGAAATCAAACAGGTTGGAGAGGCAGGATTTGCCATTGACAAAGCCAAACTGTGTATGGTGACATGTCTGTAGGTCCACAATATCTAGATATGTGAGGTTCATGATGATCCTTGCCATAGCTTTGCAGACAAAGCTAGTCAGACATATGGGCTCGTAGTGTCCAGGATCCGTGAAGGCACCACCTGAATGTTGAGGGACCACTGTTGCTGTATGCCACTCTCTGGCCACATATCATGTATTAAGGCTGGGATTGAACAGTGGTGTTATGTCTGGGTGTAGCTCTTCTTGTGGTTCATGTAGGACACAGCCTGGGACACTGTCTGGTCCCATTGATGCAGTGTTTATTGCTTTGGGAAGGGCATCTCTTACCTGAGCATCTGTGATGTCAGGGGGGGGCAGCACTGTGCCATGAGACATATTTGCCCTTTTTGGTGTGGTGTGGGGAGAAGGCAGCATTGAACCTGTCCACTAGGATGATGGCAATGTCTGTGTGTTTTGTATTTTGTGTGACATCTTGGATTACCTCTGAGCATATCTGGGTAGTACCACCCAGGTTACTAACATAACTACAGGCAGCCTTGTGATTATCCTCAGTGGCTTGTGGAACCCTCTCTTCAAAGATGGCCTTAGACAATCATATGGGTGCCTGTAGTTGTCTTCCAATACTCATCAGTGGTGCCTTCACATTTTGGGAGGTTGTTGTATCATGTAGTGGCATCATCCTTCTATTGTATAGTGTGTTTATGGCTGGTGTCCGGCACCCAGGACATCTGCCTTTGGAGAATTGGGTCATGCTTTCATATGTGGCTTCATGATCCATGCATTCCTGAATGTGTCCATAGAATGCCTTTATACAGGTATCTGCAGTCTGGTCCATATTTTCAACAGGCCTTGGGCCTTTGAAGGTTTCCACATCATTTATGAGGGGTGTGAACTTGCTTGACATGAGCTGTTGACAGACGTGCCGCCCTCCAGACAGAGCAAGGTGAGGGTCATAGTTAGCTACTTGGCGGTGATAGCATGTGCCACATAACACAGGCACACAGGTCACTCCACAGCAAGTACAGCTATGAGGCAGACATTGTCCATGCTGGTGCAAACAACCTGAGACGTACCTCCCTGACCACATGGAAAGAGACACAGAGGAGCTCTACAGCACCCTCTCAAACTCAGGACTCCACACAGCCTTCATGCTGACACAGGACAGTTTAGATTACTCTGCAAACACCATCATACTGGGTGACGTCAGCTACCCAAACATAGACTGTGAACATTACACAAGCCACAATTCCCAAGCTCTAGGGTTCCCTTAGATCAGACATTCTTTGGCTATGGAACAGGTAACCATCCTTCCCACATGAGGGGCAGATATACTAGACCTGATCATCACAACCATGAGTACAAACTGCTCACCACTGGGAGTATATCCTCATTGTTGCAATCAAACCATATACTAATCACACTGAGTACTGGATCCCCACATATGCAAACCTCAAACACATTGATGTGTGTTGAAATGTCCCTATTAGCAACTGTGACAGTACAGTACAGGATGCAGATCCCCTTTGAAACACTGATGATGTCAGGACTGTATAACTATATTACCTGTAGTAACGTCCTCCAGTAATTCGCATAGCGCGCTCTGCTAATGCGTCTTTCTCCAGTGTCATAACGTAGTTAGGTAGGGGTTTGAATCCTGCAAAGGGAATGTATGTGTGCTAGTATGAGTGGGGTTTATGTGTGTGCACTATGCTGGGAGGGTCAACTGCCTTTTGCCAACTGGGAGAACAAACTATAGGGTGCACATCCCTCCTCCTACACACAGATGATGTCAGCACCCTCTAAGTACAGCATTAGTAGAGATTTCTCCAACTATTGCAAATAGCACACTCTGCTAATGTGTCAGTTTCTACTGTCATAACACAGTTAGGTATGGGTTTGAATCTTGCAAATGGAAAGTATGTGTTTTACTGTTGCTGGGGTTAGTGTGTGTGCACAATGATGGGGTGGGATGTGGCTTTTGCCACATGGGGCTATGCACTGCAGGGTGGTCATTACCCTTCACAAGCAGTGATGTTGATAGCACCCTATACAAACAAAACTACAAAGAGAAGGTGGTGGTACCAATAACACATGTAAGGTAACACTTCTTCAAGTAATGTCCACCAAACGGAGTAGGATAATCAAACAATTCTTTTATTCTATACAGACAACATGACAACAGACAACTGCCAGTACTCAGTATAGTGTTACATGCTACTGTAACACGCACATGTACCCGAATATACCTAGATAGTGCTCTGAAGCCGGAATGTGGCAAGTGTGTGGATGTGGGATGTGTCTGTGTGCATTTCCATATGGAAACATGTTTGATGTGGCAATCAGGGTACTACAGTACCTGATGCACATTACATCTTTCAACCGATGAGGTTGCCTGCACCCTGTGAGTACAGGTAGAGAAGGGGACACCAATAGTAAACAACATAGTGCACTTCTCAAATGTGTACCTGTCATGTATCAACAGCTACTCATGTAGGGTGATAAATAATGGGAATGGCAGGTGGCGTGTGCATGTGTGTGGGTAGCAGGGTGTGTATAAATGCATGTGTGACAGAACAGATACATATAGCTGAATCTACGTAACAGCACAAGATGTGCATTGCCATAGTCAATGTTAGCATGTGATGGTGTGCAGCTGGTACACTTTGGTAAGTAGTATGGGTGCAGATAACAATTGAGGACATTCATACAGTTACTGCAGCCGGACTGCTGGGATATACACACAATTATACTGGAACAGTGAACAGTTACCAACATGTTACTACTTATACACATCTATAGTCACCCTGTGCATCAGCAACATGTTTACCTTTACCTGCACTGATGTTGTAGTATGCAGGAGGTGGCACAGTGTCATCATATGCACAGGGTGTGGGTTAGGTATGCCAAGCCAGCCACTGGTAACACCAATTGACATGTGTGTGTGTATGTGTGTTTGTGAGGGGCAGCAGTACAGGGTGGACCGGTGTTGGTGCAGTGTGTGTGTATGTGTTTGCCCTAGGTGTTAGGTTTCTGCATGTGTGTAAGCACGCACACAGTCCCACATAATGGCTGCCATGTACAGGGTTTGTGGACAGCCACAGACTGCACCTGTCAGGTCATCCAGATCAGTGTCTGTGGGCACGGACACGGTGCCTGGCAGCAGGGTGCTACGGGCCGTATCCGGTACTAACCCAGACTGGGTACTGTCATCGGAAGCAGGGGTGTGTTGACTGGACACAGTTCCCTGTTGGGACTGTCCAGAGCCACGTGCACGTGGTCTCCTGGGGCGTCTTGATGACAGCAAAGACCCAGCATTGCTGGGGCTGGTGCTGGCACTTGAGGTGCGCCGAGTGGGCCTGTTGTCGCCCGCCGCCGCTGCCAGCTGGTGCTGTTGCTGGCATACGGCCACGTTGATGTCGCAAACGCACACCATCGCCCTGGCCCATGGACATCTGGTTGTGGAGCAGCTGTTCTATGCCCCCACAACGTCTGTCAACGACATCTGTGAAGTTACGGATAGCATTCGCAACGTCGCGCATGCCGTCTGTCATGGCTGTGCGACATGCTCTCAGCTCCCTCAGACCCTGTCTGGTGTACCTTTCCATACGTGCCTGTGCTTGCATGACAGTTCGAAACATAGTGGAGGTTGACATACCTCCTTGGGCACGTCGGCCAGAGGCAGTACGGCCACGGATGCCCCCACAAGAACCCATGGGCGACTGTCTGCGTGGTACCATTGGAGGCCTCTGCTCATGGCTGCCTTGTGGGGATGCATGTACCACAGGTACCACATTACCCTGATCTAGGCCCACTGCAGACTGTCCATCACCTAGGGACAATGGTGACAAAGGATGTAACGGCAGGATGACTGTCATTGACGGGGTTGAAAGCTGTGTACTGTCAATTGGCTGACCAATGGTGGACCCAGGCACACCTTCCTGCACCATTACAGACATTTCATCATCATCAGTACCTGGGGCACAAGATTCAGGTTCCCTGCTGCAGGTCACCAGAGCAGCACCAGAACCTACGGGAGGAAAACATGGAACACAGATTACAGTCTCAATACATATTTGACAGAGATGCACTTCAATACTAATGCACACATTCAGAAATGGACACATGCACTCATGGACACTAACACACATGCACACTTGGGCACAGGCACACTTGCACACATGCACACCCCACAGTAAACACGCACATCAGTACCGTGTTACACTACTCAATTTACTACAACTGTGTATTACGGGTATTGTGAACACAGTCACCAGCATGTCTACTACAGAGTTACACTACTCTTCCTAGTTTTATAAATTGTTTTACAGATAATGTTAAAAAGACTCACCAGCATGTATGGCCTGCCTCGTTGCTAGATGGGAGGGACCTGGAAGTGTGAAGAGAGTAATGTCAGTGGGCACATGTGTGCCATTTGTTTTGCACATGATACAGTACAGTAGTACACTAGTTCCCTTATACACATCAGCTGCACATAATGTCTGTATATATATCATGATGACAGATACATACCACATGCACACCTTATGCGTGCATGAAGTAACAGTGTACAGAACAGTCATATGTACATACCAGGGGTTAACTCTAATCTCACCCTTACCTCTCTTCAAACGACAACTCAAACTGTACTTCCAAAACCACTGGCTTTGTTCTTCTTGGAGTCCAGGCTAACGTCCCTCTCCCTACCCTCTCTTTACCTTTAACCCCTCATTGTGCATAGAAACTAGCTTATACCCTGTTTCTTTCACCTTGATGTCCTTCTATGCTCTGACCTACTTCTCCCATCCCTCCCACCTCCTCTTGACTGTCTTCCTTCTTTTCCTCACTTCCCTCTTGACTCCTGCCTCTTCCATATCATTGTATCTTTCATACTCCTTCTACTTCTCTACCCTTCTGAGCCCTAACTATTATGTATATGGCTTTTGCCTTATTGCATAACCGTTATGCTTTAGGTAGGATTGCTTTGAAACCAACGTACATTGTGTATGACTCTAAACTGTTTGAGTTCCTTACATGTATGTTGATTTAATTAACAGGCTGGTGTAGAATTCTATCATGTTGGCTGTCTGTATTAACAACTTGTCTGTCTGCCTTTATTACGTTATGTGGAGCTTTTCCACAGGCCTCTACTGAAAATGGACGTATATCCAGCTAGACTATCTGGGTCAACAAAATGTAAAAGTAATAACAATAAATGAATATGGCATCTTACCTGCACGGCTGGTGTCTTGCTGCTGTGTGGATCCAACCTCCATCATGATGCATGAGTGTTGCTGTTGTTGTTCTGGGGCTGGATCCACAACACTTAGCAGTAGCCCTCCTGTCTGGTGAGGGGGATGTGTGGCCACCCCCACCTGTGGCAACCTGTTGCCTGCGGATATCTGCAGCACGCTGGCGGACATTTCTAATCAAATCACTGCAGTGATGTCTCACCTGCTCATATGTCCTATCATGCATGCCAACATCATTTATCCTGCTAACGAGGTTTTGCCACAGTGCAGACCTCTCCTGCTGATTCTGGGTGGTGCGTGAGAACAGGATGGCATAGTCACGCACCAGGCTCTGGTGAATCATGCCATCCTCTGCAGCAGAATATGATGGGTTCCTTTTGGAGCCATGTCAAGCTGGAAAGGTACACAAACAGGTTATCAGCATAGTATCTCAACAATACATGGTACACATTCTATACAGGAGTATTAACTTCTACTTATTACTGCTTGGTTAAAACTTGATTACAGTGTAGCTATCATTCTATGTCATTTGTACTAAGCACTTGGCCTTCAGACCAGTTGTTTTACATTAGGGAGGTTGGTGGCAAGCACTGTGGTGGCAGGACACATATCTTTCATCCATTGAAGTTGGGAACTGCTGATTGAGGGCCCAGTGTACAAGTGTATTAGTTCTGGTATGGGCAGTTGGCCTTCAGGCCAGTTATTTAACATTAACAATGTTTGTGGTCTGCACTCATGTGTGACAATAGGCTGTACTCTGCCATTCATAGCTGGGGACATCTGGTTTCAGGTTTATAGTGCCTGCATATCTGAGCTGTATCTTACTGACATTGCTACACCTTGTTTGCTGTAGCAACCACTACATCCAGGCCTCCTGGATCTACCTTTGTTTATATGCTTGTTATTTGTTAGCTTGTTATTTCACTGGTATGCTACTTCCACATAGTACACAGCTTCTCAACATCTGTGACTCACTACTGATATCTGCATTGCTTACTGTACGTATTTCCATGTTACACATGACAGCAAGTGACTGCTTCTCATTGTTGCATTTACTTAATTGTGACACATTGCACTTAGGTTACCTGGCACTTGCTCACTGACGCTTTTATATCAGTCAGCAGTTGTAGGTAATGTCAGTACACCCTCACTCCCCACTGGACCTTGTTTTCAATCATTAATTATTACAGAATTCACAATAGTATTCTAGCATGTCCAGAGGTCAGTTGTCAGTTCCCTCCCCAGTCCAGCTGGTGAGTGTGGTACTTCAGAGACAATGTTAGAACAGATGCATGTACACAGACAACCCCCCTCCTCCTAACAACAAATTCAAACTCATGTGAGTGATGCAACCATATACCAAACTGGAGGCTAGGCTCTGTCTACTCAATACCGCCATAACCAGTCAGGTGGCGAAGGAGACCACACACTACACTTCCAGTCTCACATAGACCTACCACAACAGCGGACCTAACACATGATCACACATGAACATACTTGTAGGCTCGGACCACAGCTATGCCTATGCAGCAGAGACCTCCTAAGCAGACATCCAGGCAACCACTACCACGGAAACGAACATGTGCAACACATATCACACAAAGCCAATGTGCTGAACACTCACAGCCATTAACAGTAAACAACACACCTCATACACCTGTACTAGGTGCCTCTATCATCAGGCACACTAACATCACGTTCACCAGGCTTAGGTGTGCAGCCTGTCGGGCACTATGACCTGCCACATAACACAAACACTCAGGTAACCCCAAGGCAAGTACAGGTATGACTCAGTCAATGTCCATGCTGGTGTGAATGGCCTGACACATTCCTCCCTGGACTACATGACATGAGACAGTACAGAGCTCTCTGAGCACGTAGCCCAAGACAGTTTGACCCTGACCTTGAGTAGCATCCTACCCTCACCTAGAACCATGCCACAATATCAAGGCACGATGATCCCTTCCAACAATTGACTGACATACTGGTGTCATTCACAGGTGTGCCAATGCCTGCCATCTTGGGGTGGTATGCTTTGCTAGGGACAGCTTGCACCCCTGTCCTATTGGAATTTGGCGGAGCCTCTTGCTACTCCCATAGTGCCTGTATTAGGCAAGGCTCATAAGGCAAACCCACATCCATTTGTATCACAAAGGATGAGGAAGTAAGAGTGATGCTACTCAACACCAGAAGTCTAGACCTAAGGATGCACGCACTCAAAACCCTACTTAACATTCTGGACATCGATATCTGTGCAGTAACATGAACCTGTTTCAGGTTTCACAGGAGCACACCAGTACTACCAGGTTATAGCTGTTACCATTCTTGTCGGCCCCAACACTTGAACAAGGGAGGGGGAGTATCAGTATTCAATGCAGATTCCCATGCCTCCACATTGGTGGCACAGTACAACATAGGTGTTAGGCCATTGAGTACAGAAGACGTAGTTGGGGACCTGGGGAAGAAACATGGTAGCGGTCTGTCAGTTGTCAACCACATGGCCAGCATGGATTGAAAGACATGTTATATAGCCCAGCTAATCATGAGGGATTCACATGTATGGCAGGGGAGGTCATTGTGCCTCTTTACTCATCCATCATCAGGCCTATAATTGCGTACAATGCACCTTTTGGGATGTACCTAACCAGACACCTATAGCAACTGGTACAGGACAACAGTACCTCATCAAGGGGATGCAATGGCTCACACAGATGTCATATGCTGCCCAGGTAAAGTAAATCCAGCTGGACTCAGTGGCATACTGCCTGTTCAGAGGCAATCTGTGCGTGCCATATACAGCCATGTCCTACCCAGCAGTAATGAACATGCTGCACCTCAGGCCATCAGAGTCCCATACAGCCACATGCTCAGGAGAGCTGGACCTCAGCACTGACATACATGGACATGCTGGAGGGCATATTCCTAACCGAGAGGCTCCCTTCACTCTGTAATGAGCTCACACTACTGGTTAGGCAGAGTCCCTCATTGACTCTCTTCCATAGGAATCTGGATGAGTGGATGGAGATCATAGTTGTACCCCAGGTATCACTTCTATGTCACTGTTAGACAGAGGCACAGTATACTAACGCCGCAAGGGTATAGCAGCATAACTTGTAATTGGGTGGCGAAAGACAAACACATTCTACTAGGCTTACCAATGCCCTAGGGCAAATAGCCTAGTATGAACCTATGAACATGTGTGTACTGCTATAGTACTTCTGCCATATGTTGCATGTGTGTGTGTTGTGGGGATGCACAGGTAATGGCCGGATACTTCTGCACAGGTGACACGCCTGACACATTCTGGGTGTTCATCCATACATACTGGATGTGTGCTGCCATCCAACCCTGTGATGTGGACACACATTACTCAGCCTGGATATACATATCCAAACAACACCACAAGCACAGTACACTACCTTGCTATGTATGCATGTAATTACACAGTTATTCACTAGTTATGACAGTGATGCTATCCATGCAGCCCATTGGGCCAGTGGAAGCCACAACACACACCGCCAGCACCTTTGCATATGCTTACCACAGACATCCCACATACTGCATGTACTGTGCACACACATATCTAACCCAGAACAACTGCACACCACTTATTAATCCTGTCCAGTGGACTACAGATAGAGGCATATTGTATAACAATAGTAGGAGGCTACTGCAGCACAGGGCAGATTCACATGACAGCAAGGCATCTGTGGTCAGCAGTGTTAAGATGCTTCACATTCACCAAATGCACAGATATTGGCAACATTGTTGCAGACAGTTTAGGTGCAGGTACCCCCCCATTCTCCTACACATGTGGTATTAGTTATCCCAGATGACTGTCACCTCCCTATCCTCTCACATGTCCAGGTGAGAGCCACCCTCATCATTGCAGAACACATAGCATCACTGTTACGAAATGGTATCCCTGGATATGTGCTACATTCACCCCTGGAGGACATAGCACCACATGACAGACTGATATTAATCCCTGGCCATACTACAGGATATGTACCTGAACAGTGCCATACATACACAGTGGTCCCACACCAATGAGGAGGAACCTCTACTGACCCTGGGAACTACTGCATCATATGCACAACTGGCCTTGTGTTCTAAGCTATGGAAGTGTTAAGTATGGGCAACATGTACAGCAATATTACATATGTTTATATTTCAGGACTATGTACACACAACTTATCTCATAGACATACCTATAGATAGTGAACTATGATAAATTTGGAGGTGTCACAGTATACACAGGATTAACCTGCTACTTTGCATTACCTGTGTTTGTGGCAGCTGTTGCTGTGCCAGTGGTGCTTGTTGCTGCTTGCTCCTTGCTGCTTGCTGCTTGCTGCTTGCTGTTTGCTGCTTGCTGCTGCTTTTGCTGCTGGCTGTCCTTATATTTGTTTGATTTCTCTCTCTGTCTCTCTCTCTCTCTTTCTCTGTAGGTTTTGTGCAATGAATGTATTGCATGAGTGTAGTGTGGGTACTCAATGCTTTTGTAGGTATCTGCATAGGTCCATGTGATGGCCTCTGCACCAATTGTAAGGCAGCATTTGCTAATTGCATGCAGCCAGGTGTGTACTGATTGCATGTCTCACTGTGATTTCAGGACACTGCTATAAAAGGGTATGTGAGATAGGCGTTGCCCTTTCAGATTGTAGGGTGTGGACCATGCTGGTATGCTGTTGACAGTGTTCTGTGAGTGTGAAGGTTAGTACATCTCCCATGCTTCATGCTGTGTTGTAGATTCAGGTTGCTACATTTCTCTTGCCTGTTCCCTGTAGTGAGTGTGTATGCATACTGACACCTACAACTATATGTCATATGTTGCTATATAAATATATATATATATGTGTACATATACATACTTTCATATATGTACATTAGCTGACATTATTGGGTACAAGCTAACAATTAGCAGGGCTGTTTCTGTTAACACTACACTAGTATGGGAATCCAGTAATTGGGACTATAAAAGTCTGCCTGACATGCTTTGGGTAGTAGACATACTATATTGCCTTTATCTTCATTCCTACTATTACATGTTCCACTTATTTAGCACTATATTCCTGTATGAGAGTCATGGCTTAGTGGTAGGTCATACAGACTAGTGTTACAATGGTCTTGTGGTAGGGCCTACTAGTATGCTTATATTCTGCTTTTGACTTGAGTATAGGGCCTATCAATCAAAGTGCTGGAGGTACCTTTAAGCAGTTAAAGGGGTTAGTATGTCTCACAGGAGCCAGGCTGTGTTGCAGATTCTGGTTGCTGCATTTATCTTCACTGTTTCCTGTAGTGAGTGTGTATGGATACTGACACCTACAACTATATTTCATATGTATTAATATATATTTATATATATGTATGTGTAGATATACATACCTTCATATATGTACATTACCTTACTTTATTATGTACAAGCTAACAAGTAGCAGGGCTGTTTCTGTTAACACTGAACTAGTATGGGAATCCAGTAATTTGGCCATTGAAACTCTACCTGACATGCTTTGGATAGTACACCTCCTATATTGCCTTTATATTGATCCCTACTATTACATGTTATATTTATTCTAGCAGTCTGTTCTTGTAAGGCAGTCATGGCTTAGTGGTAGGTCATACAGACTAATGTTATGAAGAGACTGGCAGTGGGAATTTATTTTTCTTTGCAAACTTTCAAACTGAGTACAGGGCCTGTCAATCAAAGTGCTGAGGCCACCTTTAAGCAGTTAGAAGGGTAAGTAGGTCACACAGGGGTCAGGCTGTGTTGCAGATTCAGGTTGCTGCATTTATGTTCACTGTTTCCTGTAGTGAGTGTGTATGGATACTGACACCTACAACTATATTTCATATGTATTTATATATATTTATATATATGTATGTGTAGATATACGCACCTTCATATATGTACATTACCTTACTTTATTATGTACAAGCTAACAAGTAGCAGGGCTGTTTCTGTTAACATTGAACTAGTATGGGAATCCAGTAATTTGGCCATTAAAACTCTGCCTGACATGCTTCGGATAGTACATCTCCTATATTGCTTTTATACTGATTCCTACTATTACATGTTATATTTATTTTAGCACTGTGTTCTTGTAAGGCAGGCATGGCTTAGTGGTAGGTCATACAGACTAATGTTACCAAGGTCCTGGGTTCAAGACTGACAGTGGGAATTTATTTTTATTTGCAAGCTTTCAAACTGAGTACAGGACCTGTCAATCAAAGTGCCATAAAGGCACTTTTAAGCACTTAAAACCAGGTCTCGCCGTTTGCACGGAGCTCACGCATGCACACTGGCGGGAGCTCCGCTAACACAAGCGCACACCCGCTAATTTCTTTGAAAGAAAAGAAAAAGGGGTGACAGGAAAGTGGTGAAAAGGGGTCACAAAGAGGGTAAGACAGTAGGGAAACAAGCGTGGGATTTGCAGGAGGGATGTAGGTAAGGCCCATAGATGCCCATGTCTTTGGCAGCAACAGCTGTGCATTTCCATGTATTTTGGTGAGACATTGGAAACCTTTCACCCCTGAGAGAGGTGTCAGGACAACATTAATATTTGTTGTAGAACCAATTGTAATTAACTGTTTCAATGTCAAGCAGACATGTGTGCGACATGGACAGCTATGTATGGGCGTAATTTTTGTGGGTACAGAGTGCCCCTTCTTTTTTTTTCAGGTGAGAGTGGTATGTCAGGTGAAGGAAGTCGGTATAGCTGGGGAGGTAGGTTGGGTAGGTTAACAGACAAGACAGACAAGACGATACAGGGGCGGTGTATGACACACGGGGGTTACACAATTGACGGGGACGGAGGTTGGGATATCCGAGATGCATGAGCCCACAGATGGCAACAGTGGAACTGATATCCCCACCCATAGGCAGTTGCCACTGTTCCTTCACAGCCCAGGACGGGCTGTGCTGGGGCTGTGTAGGCGGGCAATGGCCGGGGCCGTTAGCTGTGCCACACGAGCCTCGAGCTGGCGTGAGGGGCCCAAGAACAGAGTCTTGATCTCCCTTCGCACCACAGACCGGACACCTTGGAGGGTGAGTGGACAAACCCCTCCGCCACACTTGCAGAGGGGGACAGGCCCCATCCCTGCAGCGCTTCCACCCGGTGGCACAGGGCCACCGGAGGAGGGTCCGCCTGGGCACTAGTGCCAGGTGCAGTCGCCAGCTGAGGTGGGAGAGGTGGGTCCACTGGGACCTGCCTTCCCAAGCGTTCTAGGTTTGTGAGTAGTTATGTTAGTTTGGGTTAGTGGCATTTTATTCCATTCAGATTAGTTGTAACAGCATGTATTGGTATTCCCATCAAACAAACACCCAGATATTAACACCATTGAACAAGGGGCATATCAATATCACATGCATTATTTGAACAGAAATACACAGTCAAACAACATGCAGGGTTGATTAATGGCAACAGGCCATCAAATTTGCAGGTATGAACAGGGCACATGCACAAACAGACATGCATATATTTTTGAAACGGACAAATGTCCATGATTAATGCAATGTTCACATACCATTATTTAGTGGGTGTTGTTATATGGAATTATAGGGTTGGGTGGAGATAGAAAGTGATGTCACATTCATATGTTACACATTGATTTACATTTGTAATAAGTACACAATTAAGTTGAGGCTGATGTTTCAAAATAATTTTTATTTGACTGTCATGCTACACCTGTTACAAATACATCACTATCCTACTTATTTTGAATCTGATCAGATACATCATCCTGCTACACTTTGATGACAAGACAGGGGACAACTATGGCTGTTTAGTCTGTCAGATAATCATTCATTCTATCTGCAAATTGTTTACTGTGATCACCATATACAGACTTTGGCCTAGACATTCCAGATTCTAACACACTGAAATCAGTTTGGGATATTAAGATGTACTTCCCACATGCATTTAGTTCTGTAGAAACACACTGGGGCTACTATATTCAGGGGTTATTACTACTTTATTTATTCATACATGACCCTTTCTGTCACTCTCACACATCCTGCAACTTTACAGTTCAGGTTGGTACTTCTAGGCTTTGTTCACATGTTAGACTGGTGGTGATTCAAACACTTTCCAACAGCCTCACTTCTGTCATGATTCAGCATTTCAACAGGGGATATATCTCACATATGACTACCTCAGATTCTGAAGCTGTACTTTTGAGACTACTGCAGGTTACACTATATTTAATTCATGGTGGGACATCTGTATTACAGCACTGTTTAATTCTATCAATTATATTTCCAGTTACACTTGCATACTGATGAACTTGTTGCAGCCATACCTGCAGACTTTCAATTCCTGCTTGCACATTATATTACTTTTAATCAATACACTGCAGTGTTCTGATACATGCTACAGTACAATATTTATTTACAAGTAATGGGTGGGGTTACTAACCTGCATGGTGGCGCAGCCGCACCAGCCTATGGGCATACATCTCGGTTCGCAGAGCGGACACCTGCAGCTGTAATACAAAGAAGTAATATTGACTACACATCTCCATGGTATCAGCCAGTTGAAATCCTTACATACATAAGCAAAATGTAACTTACTCAGTAGTGGGGCGTTGGGCATATCCCGGCCCTCCTGGATCCATTCGGTCAACTGATCTTGCTTAAGGCCGCTTCAGGTCCGCATGGTGGTGACGGACCTGCTCACCAGTGCGTGGAATGCCAGTAGCACTGGTCAGATCACGAGCCAACTGGTCCCATGCCTCTGCCCTATACGCTCCCCATGAGACCTGGCCCTGCATGAGTTGGGCCTCGTGATGATGGACAAGGAGCCAGACCATGTATCTGGACTCCTCAACGCCCCAACACTGTGCTCGAAAGCAACGCCCTCACCTACTCCACTCATTCTGACTGCAGGTCTGTTCTACAATCGGTTCTGCTGTGTATTCCACCTATGGGGCTTATATATGCCGCTTTTCCCGCACATTTCTCTGATTGGCCATTTTGGAATTGTATCTACTTCACTGAAAATGCTTTATCATGCTCCATTCTGGATTTTATCCCATATATATGCTATTTCAGCATTTCTAGGTATTGCTGTCATGGCTTAGTGGTTTAGTACCTTGACTCTAGTGCATGGTATCCTGGGTTCGAATCTGGCAACTGATTTTTGATTTTCCTGACAGAAATGAGTTGAGACCTGTCAATCAAACATGCCAAAAGCACTTTTAAGCACTTAAAAGCAGGTCTGCGCTTATGCTGAGCTAACGCATGCGCACTGGCAGTTAGCTTGTGGGAGCGGCGCGCAAACGGTGTGTGCTGGGATAAACCTTAATTGGCTAGTGACACACATGTTCAGCTAAGCACAGCTAGTTGCAACCAGTTTCAGCCTGTTAAACCAGTGCTTAGCAACGGGCACGCAGTTTGCAGCTTTTTAAACACTACTCAGCTGCGGGCAGTCTGTCTTACAGCAGCTTAGCTATGAGTACATTTCTGACTATTTTTATTATTGTGTTACTTCAAAATATATGCTCCATTTCATTCCATTTTACAAAAGGGAATACTTTTACATTTGTACAATACTGTCAGGGGGCTTTTTAGTGCTTATTTACAAAAAAAAAAAAGGTTGTTGTGGGGGCTCGAACCCTGCCTGCCTATTCTTAGGCCAGCAACTCTACTGCTAAGCTATTACTTCTTGGCTTACTTTGCATATTTAGTTTTTATATCCCTTTCCACTGACTGCTAACTGCAATTGCGCTTAGTAGCACACCAGCACACGAGCACACACAGTAGCAAACATTTACGGGTTTAAAAAATAAAACAGGTTTTAATTTAATTTTATAACATCTCTTCACTTTATACACTGATGGTCTGTCGGGGCATGTGTTGTGTAGTGTGTTTATTCACATTTCCATGGCCTCTCTCGTGGCTGTTTACTTTCGGCCATTCTAGTCTTCCGGGGGCGTGTCCGCTTGCGGGGCTTAGCCTACAGACACGCCCCCTACTCTCTTACACGGACCGTGTGAGAGTTACTAGTGTGATTCAGCATGCCTCATGCACCTCATGCATATGCATGACATGCTGACATCACACCGTTTAACTGCAGCCTCCGTGTAAGAGTTATAACTCTTACATGGAGGCTTCGTGAATCTGGCCCATAGTCTATGACAAAAATAGTAAACTTTTTAAATTCATCACAGACCATAAAATGATTGGCCAAAGCATTAGAAATATCCTTCTTTCTAATAGCTGACACATTTTCAAATCTCCTTGGACAGAGCATTCTAAGTTTTTTACCCACATAGAAGCCATCACATGTTTAACAAGTGGCTAAATAAACTATATTTTCTGATCTACAATTAAATCTCTGACTACAACTTAATTCTTTACCACTATGCTTCAATGCTACACTACTCCCTCAGCTAACAAATCTACAATATGTTCAAGTATGACAAGGATAAATCCCATGAGGTCCTCTGTAATCCTTTTCATTACAATAATCTTTTTTATAATAAAGTTTTAATATTACATTTCCTTTCATAAAAACTTAAGCTGCAGACTCAACAATATTTTCTAGATCCTGATCAGCAAAAACTATTTTCCAATTATTTTTCATAACCTGTTTAATATTTTCATATGTATAGTAATAGGCATAGAAAAAGCCCTGTAATATGAATTACTCTCAATTTATTCAGCTTTAGTGATGTAACTTTCAATAAAAATGGACAGTGCAATGGTGCAGCGGTTGCATTGTCAGCGCACAGCAAGATGTTCTCCAGTTTGATTTTCAGCTGGGGTGCCTTCTGCAAGTCCTCCTGGCATCTGTCTGGGTTTCCTCTGGGTGCTCCGTTTCCTCCCGTGTTACAAAGACTTGCATCTGGAGTGTTTCTGCCTGGGCTTCTGCTGAAAACTGGCTTTGTTTAAGTTGGACTTTTCCAGTAAACAAATGTTAAATAAATAAGTAAATAAATAATAAAATCAGTGGAAATTTCTCCCATTCTTTACATTTTATGTCCTCAATAATTGCTTCTAATTTATTAATATTACATTCTCTATCTAAAAATAAACTGCTTAAAACATCCACCTCAAAAAGGAACACATCAAAAAAATCTTATTAAGATGCAGTTGGTTATTTAAAAACTTTCAAACAAATTAAAATCAGTTTAATGCTGATTCATTGGTGCCCATAAAAATTAATGAGTTACTTTAAATTTATTAAAAATAAATAAATGAGACACAACTTCATAGCACTTATCCTCATATAGGTGCTTCTCATCACTTGCAAATAACTAGCAACATCCATAATAAGAATGCTGGTACCCTTATCGTCTTTCATAATTCTAACTGTCATATCACATTGCAAATCAAAGAGAGCTTTTTGTTCATGCTGAGACAGATTAGACAACTTTTCACCAGTTTTATCTTTCAATAATTTCCTAAAATCAGCCTCACATGTTTTTTTTTAAAAAAAATAATAATAATATATCATTTAACACTAGATTAAAGGTGCTACACTTTTTACAAAGGGTTGTTAAATCTGTATTAAAATGTTTAATGTCTTGTAAAATATAATTTAAATTCAATTTTTCTAGTGGATAACTTATATCAAGTATTAACCTAATCAAATTTACCCTCCTACATGGAATAAACAAAAATCCTTTACTAAAAACTTTAATGGAAACACCACTATACACTTTAGAATGCACATTGTAAACAGATACTGAATAATTATTGCCAGTCTGCTGCAACCTCTCCATATGTAATTGCATTTATCTTATGGCTTTTTTGAAAAAGAAACAGATGCTGTTTCTTCAATGAAATGCTAACCAGTTTGCACATTGCCATGATCACTCATGGCAGTTGTTCTACAATTAGCAAGTCTAGAAGACAATCTTGAAAGTGGAGGAAACTCTTCATTGGAATTATCTTCTAATAAAACATTCTCACATGTTGAGTCATCAGTTTGTGATACTGCATTAGCATTAACTCCACTGGAATCATAATAATTATCATTAGAACCACTGAATAACAAATAAGCTGAATTGTTTTTGTATACATCAGAGTCACTGGACAGTTTTTTTTTCTGTTTTTATAGGTTCATAGGTTCATGAGTTGGTACTAGGCTATCAGCCCGAAAGCATTTATAAGCCTAGCCAGAATGTGTTGGCTTTCACCACCCCCTTAGATTAGTTCCCTGTGCCTCTGTCCAGCAGAGCCACTGAAGTGATCCCTGAGGTAAACTTTCTGTTTCCCATGCACTCGTCAAGGTTTCTTTTGAAGAGTGTTAGCGAGGAGCTCTGCCTAATGTAGATTGCAATCTTGTTCCAAAGCATGGAAATTATTTGGGACATGAATCTATCCCTCCACAACATCCTATTTATTGTTGTGGTGAGGTTTAGATCACTAGTGCGTGTGGCTCAAGGGGATAAGGTTTTCTTTAGGTGGAGCATGTCCATCAATTCTGGGTTTGACATGGCCTTGTATGTTGGCAGAGATCACCTCTGAGTAGGCGATATGCAATCGAGTACAACTGGAGTTTCTTCAGTCGAGCTGCATCGGGCTTCTGTTTGAGGCCAGTGATCCTCTTGGTGAGGTACTTCTGTGGTCTTTCCAGCTGTTGCAGGTGTCTTGTAAGGTACATCCCAAATGGGGCATTGTACTCTATGATGGGTCTGATGAGTGATGAGTAGAGGGGCACAATTACCTCTTTTGATCTGGATGCGAACCCTTTTGTGATTAGGTGGGCCACGTAGGTTTTCTAACCACTTTGGCAATGTGATTATCAAAGGTGAGATTACTATCTACTTAGGTCCCCAGATCCCTTATTATGTCTTCCGTATTTAGGGGACTATCACCTATGTGGTAGTCTGTGGGTACTTTGTTTTTTCCAAAGGGGATGACTATGCACTTTTTGGCATTTAGCTTAAGGCCATGATTTTGACACCAGGTATCCGTCTCAGTGAGACCATTTTGGAGGATGTCTGTGTCAGCCGGAGAGTCAATTATAGCCCCTAGTTTGCAGTCATCTGTGAACTTGGTCAGCCATAGTCCTCCTGTGCTTGCCTGTACCTCTGAGAAGTATATGCCAAACAGGAGGGGTCCTAGGACTGAGCCCTGGGGAATGCCACTTGTAACTGGTTTAGAGTCAGACCTAGCTCCCGCAACTCTCTCCATGTGGGTTCTGTCCTTGAGCCAGCTGGTAACCCATCTTGTGACATAGGGTTTTATGTTCAGGCTGGTGAGCTTGTCTATAATACCAGAATGGGGAATGGTGTTGAAGGCCTTTGTGAGGTCTAGGTAGGCTGTGTGTACCACCTTTCCCTTGTCTATAGCCTTGGTAACTGTCTCAAAGAAGTCCACTAGGTTTAGGAGGCATGATCTGCCCATAACAAAGCCAAACTGGGTAGGTTCCAGTGTTTGGAGGTTCCCAATGTCTCTGTTAATGAGTTCCATGATGATGTGCTCCATAGCCTTGCAGACCAAGCTAGTCAGGCTTATAGGGCAATAGTTCCCGGGGTCTGTTTTGGCTCCAGATTTGTGGAGTGGAATAACCATTGCTGTGCATCACTCTATGAGTATGTAGCCAGTGGAGAGGCTAAGTTTGAACAGTGTGTTTAGGTGAGGGGTTAGTTCATCTTTGAACTCATGTAGGACGCAGCCTGTGACACCATCCGGTCCCATTGATGCTGTGTCTTTGGCTTTGGAGAGGGCTGTTTTAACCTGAGTGTCTGTGATTTCAGGGACTCTACATTCTTCTGGTATGGTCATGGGCCCTTTTGGGGGTGAGAGGGGGGGTGAAGTTTGTGCTGAACCTGTCTGCCAGGATGTTGGTGGCATCAGTTGGTTTAGTGTATTTTGTGCCATTCTGCACTAACTCTGAGCAGATGTGAGCATTGCCACTTAGATTCTTGACACAGCTAAAGAATGCCTTGTCGTTATCTTTGGAGTCCTTGGCAATTTTTCTTTCAAAGCTCGTCTTGGATAATTTTTTGAGGGATCATAGTTTCTTGCTGATACTGATCAGGGATGTCTTCCCTTCTTGGGATTTTACTCTTTTCTGTACTAGTTTCCTCCTTCTATTGTATAGCTTGTTTATGGCAGGAGTCCACCAGACTGGTTTCCTTTTCTTGGAGGAGTGAGTCTTGGGTTTGCTTGGGGTGGCATGATCCATGCATTCTAGTAGCTGCCCGTAGAATGCATTAGTAAAGGATTTTGCAGCTTGGACAGTGTTATCCTTCAGCATGGGGACTTTGAAACTTTCCACTTTGGTCTTAAGTAACGTGAAGTTTGCTTTGGAAAAGTTTTTCATGGTGGTTTTCTTGTCTGGGGGTAGGAGCGGAATACGAATATCCAAAGTGATTTGTTTATGGTCAGATCTAACCAGCAAGAAGTTGACCTCGTGTGGAACACCCATGTTGGTGATGTCTAGGTCCAATATGTTGTTACCTCTGGTGTGAGTGTTGACCAATTGAACCAGGGCATTTGAGTTTATAAATTCTAGGAAAAGTTGGGCAAGGGAGTTAGTACTTGAGTAGTTCTCCCAGTTAATGTTTGGGTAATTGAAATCACCCAAAATCAGGGTGTTTGGTAGGACCTATATGTTTCCCAGTGTTTCCAGAAATGCGGAATGGGGGACCTGGGACATGGTGGGTGATCTGTAGCAAGCTACAATTTGAATTTCAGTTTTGCCCATTGTTAGTTGCATGTGGGTGATCTCTGAAGCATCGTACTTTGCCACTAATCTGAAGTTGTGGGTATCCTTGATGAATATGGATACACCCCCGCCTTTTGTATTTCATTTGGGTTCTGTGGCAAAAATGTATGGTATGGGTTGTAGCCTGGTAGTGCTGGGGTGCTCTCTGGAGCCTTAAACCAGGTTTCTGTTACTGCACTTATATCAATTTTCTCCATACTGAGGAGTGCCTCAAGTGCGTGCATTTTGAGGTTTAGACTTCTGGCATTGAGTAGCATTACCCTCAGTTTTTTGTTACTTGTGCTATTTATGGCGGTGAGTTTGTCTTTTGAGCCTTGCCTACAAAAGGCACTATGGGGGTGTCAAGAGCCTTAGCCAGTATTCAAAAGCCTAAGGGTGACAGGTGTAAGCCATCTCTAACAATGCACCAGCAGCGTGGTTTGTTGAGCATATCATCCCAGGCTGGAAAGACACTGGATCCCCTTTGAATGACACCAGAAACTTAGCCAATTGTTGAAATCGAGAATTTTTTCTTTATATCTTGGTATCATTCTTGGTGAGGGCAGGATGCTACTCATGGTCAGGGTCATACCTGCCTGGGCTACGTGATCAGAGAGCTCTTCCATGTCTCTCTTCATGTAGTCCAGGGAGGTATGGCTCAGGTCATTCACACCAACATGGACAATGACAGAGTCATATTTGTACTTGTTCTGGAGTGACCTGAGTGCTTGTGTTATGTGGTTGATCCTGGCACCTGACAGGCAGCTAACAGTGACCTTCTCCTTACTCAGCCTTGTGAGTGGAAATTCAGTGAGCCTGACTATAGAGTCACCTATTACTAGTATGTTGGGTATGTTATTTTGCCTTAAGGGCTGTGATTGATTGGCACACTGGTTTTGTGAAGTATGTGATTCATGGTTTGTGTTGGGGGGGGTGGAGGTTGCTTGGATGTTTGCTTTGGAGGTCTCTGTTGGTTTTACCGATTTTTATTTAGAGCCTCCGAGTATGTTTTCATGTATTTATGTGAGTTTTTTGCCGGTGCTGGTTTAATGGGTCTATGTGAGACTGGTGGTGTTATGCAAGTATTTCCCTTCTCCTCTTGACTGTCTGATCAGTCTTGGGTTGAGAGAGCTTAGCCTCTAGTTTGGCTGTATAACTGCATCTCTCGCATGTATTAGTGTTTGATGGTAGGAGGAGAGGGTTGCCTGTGATCATGAGGCAGTTGTAACATTGCCTCAAAATGCCCAGATTCACCAGTTGGACTGGAGAGCACACCTGAAACTGCCCTTTGGACATGCCTGGATAGGGACAGTGAACTGTTTTACTGGATAGCTGGTAAGGTCAAATAGAGAGCCTTGTCCTTCTGTACGGTACAGGAGGGTCTAGTGCTAGAGTTTATAAGTGATTACTATAAGTTTTGAGCAAGTGCCAGGCTGACAAATGAATGACTTGAGTGCATAAGTTGAAAGTTTGTCTAGTTCCAAGGAAAAAATTGAAGAGGAGACTTTGTGGAGCTGGGAATAATTTTACCCTAGCTAACCGGTGCTGCCCAGCGTGCAAAACCGGGCAAATGCAGTATTTATAGCAGGGAAAAGAAAGAGATAGAAATTAGCCCAAAATGGCCAATAAACTAATCAATTTCTGGGCTGAAACCACTCCTCCATGGACAGATAGGCTGCTCAAAACTCCCCTCTCTCACAGGTGAACAGAAAAACTTCCTTCTATCCAAGTAAGGTATGGGCAAACATAGAGATTTATAACACAGCCCAGAATTCAGCACTAACCTTAAAACTGGACTATACTAGCTTAAGAAGGCGGGAAGCAAGTATACATATATATATATATATATATATATATATATATATATATATGTGTGTGTGTGTGTGTGTGTGTGTGTGTGTGTGTGTGTGTGTGTGTGTGTGTGTGTGTATATATATATATATATATATATATAAATATATGTATATATATATATATATATATATATGTGTGTGTATATATATATATATATATATATATATATATATATATATATATATATATATGTGTGTGTGTGAGCATATATTTATATATATATATATATTTCTTTTTTTGTTTTCCAGAAAATAAAGCAGATACACTCAAAAAAAACAGTTTAAAAGCACAGAAAAGGATACATATTGTTATATGTTGCAGATCAGAGTTGTAGTCAATGCCCCCAGTAATAAAGTAAGAAGAAACATAAATACAGTAAAAGCAGATGAATAAGGTGCAATTTTGTATATATATATATATATATATATATATATATATATATATATATATATATATATCTAACAATAGAAAACAAACAAACTGACTTAAACAAGTTACCCATTTAACCAGAAAAAAGCTCAAAACTGAGCCCTGTTTCAGCAGTCTTCAATCAGACAAGTTCTAACTACACACCCCTGCTTACTAGGCTGCAGGGGAACCTTCTTCAAAAAAAGATTGCCTGGATCAGTGCTCAAGTTATACATACAAAGCTAGATTCAGCAGGCCTGAATCTGGTCTATGCTACAGCAACAAGGCACACCAGTTTCAGAAAGAAACAGTTCAAATAAGCAGTCACAATAAGCCTGTGACCAGAAATTCCCAGCTCAGAAGGGCAGCATCCAGCTTCTCCTCCCACAAGAGTGCAGACCACAAACCTTCTTAATGTAAAACAGCCTGTATGAAGCCCAAGTGCTTAAACCAAAAGACTTAGAGTAACAGTTACAATTTAATCAGGCTGCGACCAAGCAGTAATAAATGCAGCAGAATAAATAAAATTGAGTACTTTTAAGAAAAGTCAAATAAAGTAGGAGGGTACACAAATAAAATAAAAGAAAATGAATAAAGTGCAACATTTTATTTTTTTTTTAAGTGCAAGAAGAGAGGAAGGAAGAACCTAAGTGGGCTGGCCTTCTCAAATCTTCTCAATGTATTAAGTAGAGTGAATGCTAGACTCAGAATATGATCCAACTGTACTCGGTTAAGTGAGCAAATGAGATGGACCCAGGACGAGTGTTCTAATACAGATGTAAAGGAGGGTCGGGCAATTCCAGAGCCACCAAAACTAATACCAACACAGGAACAGGGAGGGAGGATGGAGAACTAACTTTAGAGAGACACACAGCACACTGTTCAGAAACACACAATTAGGAAACAGAAAAAATGAAAATACAGTACTTTTAAAACTGCAAGTTTGTACGTAACAGAAGACCAAAATTCACTACTGCAAGTTTCACTTAACTTCAGCTTGTAATGCAGTTTTTTATATACAATTGCATTTTTTTATATCCGATAGTGGCCGCATGCCTGTGTGTTTTAGCACCAGTTTTCTCATATATTGTTTCATGGATAGATAATGCTACACTATCTTTGACACACAGATCTAGTTGTTTAATTTGGTTAACCAACACATACATCATATCCTTGCTGTAATTAATAATCATTTTTTAGAATCCCCATGTTGTTATACAACATCACCGAATCATTGTAGATGTTATCAGTTTGTTTAATTTCCAACGCAAAATTATAAACGCTTAAACCTTTTGGTACTTGGCATATTTCGACATGGCATTCTAAGCAATATTTGTCATATTACAAAGACTTGAATTTGGGTTGGGGACCTGGTCAGCAGCAGAACCACTGGAATTTGTTTTTTGATAAACATTGTGACAATGTTCAGATTTCCTGCAGTAGTATTTGCAGTATGGAAAGTAGATCTATAAATGTGCGACTGGCAGGTTTATTGGTCAACAGGACTGTTTCCCATATTCAGAGCAGTATTTGCAGAGCTAGATACATTTCAATGGTCAGGGAATATTCATGTTTAATGAATGGAGTTGATGAAATGGAGTACATGCTTTGAATCCTTCCACCTGTGTTTACTTATGCTGCGCCTTTCAGCAAGTCAGACTGTGTTCTTGGATCATCCCTGAAAAGGGACACTTTATAAAGTGAATTCACCTAGTATGAGTATGTCCCTTCTAGTCCCCAGGATGATTGCCAATAGGTTACAGCAAACAGCTCTCCACAAATAAGTCCCCAGTATGATTACAGCAGGGATGGATTTATGGACACATAGTAAATTCAAATAAATCACTGCAGTTTGCTTAGTCAGTGGAATGTCATACTTATTCTGACTGAGACAAATGCATCTGGACTAGACTAGTTACAGGAAAGGCAGGAAACAAGCTTAGAACCTTTTTTTTTTTTGCAGAAAGGCAGCTAAAACAGCAGTGAAAATTATTCAAATGCAGTGCAAGCTAGCACACTTGAGTGTTTAGCAATATTAAAGCAAATACAGTTTAAATAAATGCAGTTAAATTAAAAAAATATGTGTCATACTCAAGAAAATTCATACTGTAAAAAAAATCACAATACGTCAGACTTTGGTTTGTTTTGCTACAGAGGCTGAGTTGGTTATTTGTATGTCCCTAAATGGGAGATGATATATTTATGTAGCCTTCTGCGCATTTTCTTATTTCATAACCAACACACTTTTGTTTATTTAACTGCTGCACAACTGCTTCCATATTGCAAATACTACTAGTCTTCCTGTTGCATTATCACTTCTTGGGTGCAACCATTCCTTATCCTACCTGAGCTTCCACATTTCAGCTGTCCATGCAATCTGCATTTCCTATACTTTTAATACTACTCAAGTAATATCTAAAGTACTTTGCTATGCAGGTCAAGTCTCATAATTTGTCGTTCTGTCTGTGGATAAACATGAAGATCAGCTTAAGTGATACATGGATACCCTGTGTTCGTTGTTAAAGTATCTGGTTCAAAGTACCAAAATACTGACTTTTCCTACTGCCACATTTGTCAATATACCTCATATTGGCAACTTGGTGGTCTCAAAGTCAGTGGTTACCCCAACATTGTGTTTTCAACATTGACATAACAGTTTAATAGCACAATAACTCTTCTGATCTGCAAAATTGTGTCTTATTTATACTGTGTGTTTTTTGTGAAGCTTTTCTCCCCAGGCCTCTGCTGAAAATGGGCAACCAGCCCAGTTGGCTTCCCTGGTAAACAAATGTTAAATAAATAAATAAATACATTGTATTCACTACCTGGTTAAGTGACTTGTTCAAAGTCACACAGCAGGCGAATGTAACTAGAAAATCAAACTCTGTACTCTTGACTGTAAGAAACAGCTCACTAAGAGCTTAGAGACTTAAATCTACTGCACTAACTGCTAGGCCTTTCTTTATATCTTTATTTTCTGATACATCATTTAGGACGCCAGTCAGTCAGTTATGCTAATCATTACAGTTTAATAGTTGTTATTCAGAAAATGTGTATCAAGTTAATTGGAATCCCAAAAGTCTCCAAGCTATTAACAAACTGCTTCCTGTAGAAACCAATGGGTTACAGCAAACTGCTCTCCATTTCCATTTGCCTTCTCTGTGCTTTTTAACAAGTCAGTCAGACTGTATTCCTGTGTCATCTCTGAAAAGGGAAACTTTGCATAGTGAATAATAATAATAATAAATAAATTAAAATGATATTTATGTATTTTCTTTTCCTTCTATAACTTTGTAGCTTTCTGGCAAATTGTTGTGGATTATAATCATTAAATAATGGCGAGCATGAGTTTTGGCCTTTATCTTTTTATACTAGCAACTTATATATATAAACTTTGATATATATATATATATATATATATATATATATATATATATATATATGAAAAACAATCAAAATATGCTTCAATTGTTGTGTCTTTGTTTGTGATTGAGCCAAGACGTTGAGAGGGAAGAGGGGGTTGTAGCGGATTGCATTGAATGGTTGTGATAGCAGCAAGCTGTGCTACACTTCTGGCCCATTATTTATGAATATATTTATTCACTTGTTCTCAACCAGGTATCTGAGATGTACAGTCATTCATGTGGTTGGAGATGTGCATGTGTAAAAATACTTGGTTCCTGCAGCTCACAGTAGTTATGGTGTAAAGGAAGGAACTGATTGTAGTAAACAGGAACATCATCATAAGAGCCATATTCTTTGGGGTGTGATCCTTGGTTTCATTGTTTTGTTGACTGTTGTCAGTTGTGTTTATTATCTGGCTGTGAATAAAGTGTACAGGGTGACATCTACAAGTTTAATGTTAATATTTTAACTGTGAACACATTTTAATTATCCTTGTTTTTGTAAGCAACATATGTGTGGAATACACTGTGTTGGATAGCAACATTCTATCTGCTACTTAGTGCAGATGAGTAAGATTATGATTCCGTCAGACTTCATTTGTCTAGTGTGCAACTCTGACAAAGTAACTTTATCAGACAGTACTCCTTGGCTGCCTCTGAAAAGGGACACTTGTATCTAGTGGGCTGTCCCAAGCTGTTAGCTAAAGAGTTACATGTTTTTCTTTTGAGTTCCTACACCCTTCACATAGATGCTAATTAGTGCTTTACTGTATTCTGTCTGACTATAACCCCTACCAAGTATCTTGTAGTTTAATGGAATGTGAAGTGCATTTTCATTAAATCTGTGAAGGGAAGAATTGCTTACTGTTGCTCATGCTGTTTGTTTTCAGTATGTTTTGTTTTGTTTAGCAAATGTCTGAAAGTCTTTTTTGCTATAAAATGTGAAATAACAGTAATAAATTAAATCCATATCTTTCTGATCATAGTAGAAGTTAAAAAAAAAAAACATTATGTGCATTGACAGGTTTGAACAGTGTTTTATGGCAATTGTGGAGAGACAGCCAAGTAATGGAATATTGCTTTGGCTGCAGGAGAGGGGGAATGACCCAGTCCTTTATCCGTCCTAGGATCCATTTGACCATGAATCAACTCCATTGCATA
Organism: Protopterus annectens; assembly: GCF_019279795.1. NCBI lineage: Eukaryota > Metazoa > Chordata > Ceratodontiformes > Protopteridae > Protopterus > Protopterus annectens. The sequence goes on from NC_056736.1 coordinate 326,934,115, forward strand.
GTCGTAATGAATGCTTAACCTTGAAATGGGATTTTTGAAAATGTAAGGGGCCTTACCTTTCTTTGATTTCAGGATTGCTGAATTATGAGCTTTTATCCAAGAGAATTACATATTTTCCTAAAATTGTGTAATTCATGGAAGTGTTTGGCAATGACAGAATACATGTTTGGGAAATGCTTGTAAAGTTGTCTCAGAAGTGTATAAGTCCAGGAGATTTAGTTGAAGAATTTCATTATAAGTTATTACATATTTTAAGTCTCTTTTAGGGGGAATTGCTTCTTGTTTCTGAGTTGCAGAAAGAGATGGTAGAGTTACAGAGTACAGAAACTGCTCAGTGATTTGGGACTGCACTGGGTTCTGTATAAGGGCGATATTAGGGGAACCTACTATTTACCAACCTGCAGTTAAGGGTTGTTCAGAATGTCACAAGAGAAAGTTCATGAGCTTGGTTTATAAAATATTAATAGCTGGAGAAGAGGGAGAAAGTGAGTTTTATTTTTTTTCTTACTTCCCTTTTCAGTGAGTTTGTATGACTTCAGAATTATATATATATATATATATATATATATATATATATATATATATATAT